>NC_070628.1:2285069-2342569 GCF_947347685.1 Pleuronectes platessa | reverse complement strand
TTTTTGTGTTTTCTATTATTATTATAACAAGTCATCAAATCATCGATAGTTAAAAAACATGTTGATGTTGAAACTAAGATTTTCACCCTCAGAATAAAAGGCCTCAGTGGAAGTGTCCTTGTCTGTTTACCTCTGCCTCTTCCTCCTCCTCCTCCTCCTCTTCCTTCTCCACCTCCTCTTCCTCCTCCTCCTCCTCCTCCTCCTCTTCCTCTTCTCACCACAAACCTGCAGCAGTAACAATAAAACAGCTGACTGTGCAGGGAGGATGAGGAGCTAGGAGGGCTGTGATTGGCCGGTGAGCACCCCACCCATTTTAAACTCCTCCACTCAGCTGCCAGCTGATGGATGCAGAGGCAGACTGCAGCCACAGGTTCATGATGACGGGCTGTGTGTTGTGAGTCTGCTGCTGTGTTGTGAGTCTGCTGCTCGTCAGTTGTGTTGAAACCTCACAGAGCGTCGAGCTGCTGTCGTTTGCATCACTTTTGTGTATTTACACGTGTTTGTGTCGTCATGTTGATGAAGTTGTGTTCTTAATCTCCACGTGGTTTCTCTATTTACATGTGTTTTAAAGTCTTAATGTAATTTAACTGAATCTCGGCCACAGTATCGATGTGAATACTGAGAATTCAGAGACCGATCAAAAGTCTCTGATTTACAAAAACGCATTTTAAACATATTCGATATGTTACGAGTTCAGTGTCCGTTGTGTGTTTGTAGTGTTGTGTTGTCCTGTGTTGTCACCTCGTCATTCGTGAGTCGTCCTCAAACTCTTCTACAATATTGTGTCACTTCTTATAGTTTGTGGTGCCGAGGGAAGTTAGACAACTTTGTGTTCATCCTACCTGGTTTATCTGCACTGACGATTTTATACTCAATTGTATACTCATGGTTTATATATAGACATTTACATGTTTATCCATTCCTCTATGTCGACTATGTCAGATACCACAGGACACATGAATAACATGTTTTTGTAGTGAGGTCGAGACCAGACAATGTTTTGGACAAACCCAACATCTGCCACAAGGAGCAGCATTGAGAAGAAACTCTAACCTCCAGCACCTGCCTCGACCGGTGGGAGCAAAGGAAGGTGAGAGAGGAGAGGGTGGAAAAGACGGGAGACAAGAGAGAGAGAGAGAGAGAGAGAGAGAGAGAGGGACGGTTGTGTTTGGTTTCAAACTTGAGATACTTCATCTGACCCAGGAACAACACAATGCCACAGACACACGGACACACACTCCCTCCTGACCTTTCTTGAACTCCTCCAGCATGGTGTCCAGCTTGGTGTCGTTGAAGACGCAGTGCAGCGGCAGCTTGTAGAACTGGGTGACGGTCTTCAGGGGGGTGCAGTCGTCCGGGTCCACGAACGCCAGGTCCTTGACGAACAGGATGTCCAGGATGTTGGAGCGCTCGTTCTCGAACACCGGGATCCTCGTGTAGCCGCTCTGCATGATCTCCGACATGGTGTTGAAGTCCAGCACCGCGTCCGAGGCCAGCATGAAGCAGTCGGTGAGCGGCGTCAGGACGTCCTCCACGGTCTTGGTGCGCAGCTCCAGCGCGCCCTGGATGATGTTGAGCTCCTCCTTGACCAGGTCGTGGTACGGGTCCGAGACGCGCAGCATCTCCAGGAGCTTCTCTCGGGTGTAGAAGTTGGAGATCTCCTGGTTGAGGATGAGGTCCAGCAGTTTGCTGATGGGGTAGGAGATGGGGAAGGAGAGCACCATCAGCAGCCGCGTCACCCAGATGGTTTTGGAGGCGATGGCGAGGCCGTGGCGCGACGCCACCGAGTGTGGGAGGATCTCCCCGATGAAGAAGATGCCGAAGGCGCAGATGACCGTGGACAGCCAGGTCATGCCCAGGATCTGACACATCCACACGGCCAGCGAGGCGTTGATGATCGCGTTCCCCAGCAGCAGAGTGCAGAGCACGTAGTTCCCGTGCCGACGCACAGACTCGATCTTCCGCGCGTAATTCTGCTCCTTGTCGGTGCCGCTGTTCTGCAGAACCTGCAGCTCCACCGGGTCCAGCGCCAACAGGCTCAGGTTCAGCCCGCTGAACAAGGCGGACAGCCCGAGCAGCAGGACCGACACCAGCACCTGGAGCCACAGCTCCGGTTCTGCGGAGCGCTCCACCACGGCCACCCAGAAGTCCCGCGTCCGGTAGTGCTCCCACTTGGACCCGTCGAAGGCGCACATCGAGTAGAACTTCATCTTCTCCCCCTTGCGCAGGTGTTTGGCCAGCAGCTCCACCAGCACCGAGTTCTGGCTTGAAGCGGACTTGAAGGAGCCCAGAACCTCGATGTCGGACGTCCTGGCGTCCTTGTCCATGCACATGTTCCGCTTCGGGTGAACTTGTCCCTCTCGTCCGGGACTCGGCTCCTCGATGAAGGCGATCCACGGCGCGGCGTTGTTGGTGCGGGTCGCCGCGGTGCGGTTGAGCCTCTGCGGGGAGGTGGAGTAGTAAACCCGCAGCATGAAGCGCGTGCCCTCGGTGGCTTTCAGCACCCCGTCCTCCACGGACAGCTCCGGCCCGGTCTCCTCCGGCCGGAACCCGAGGAGCCCGAGCGCCGGGGCCGGGAGCAGCGAGGCGGCCAGGCCGAGCAGCAGCAGCCGGGCCGCCGGGAGCCGCGGGGCTCCGGCTCGGTACCGCGCGGCCGCATCCTCCGCAGCCATGATGCGGTGTGAGGCGCTCCGTCAGCCCGGGGCTCCCGGGTCACGTGTCGCTGCGCGGCTCCGCTCCATGAGGGAGAAGCAGGGATGTGATGTTCGGCGGAGACAGAAACGCGCCCTCCGCTGACGTCACTGTCTAATAATAACCCGGAGCCCGCGATGCAGCAGCGGATCATCACCAGTACCAGGATCTGCACCATCACTGTAAAACCAGTCCGGAGCCACGAGGACTGAAGTAAATGATCTAATCAAGATCATTTATTGAGACGTTAAATCAAGACGACAGCCATTAAAGCTTTATAGTATTTTTGGGAAATCCACAACTGCAGCTGTAAAGATCCGGAGGTAAACGATAGCGTCTACAAATCAAATCAATCAGATCTACTCTGATGTCTCCATGGGGGATTTGCTCTCGGGCCAAAGTGCTACAGCAGCTGCACAACAACACTGGGCAACACACAACAGAAACACTACACAAGGACATGAGACCCCAGAATAATGATGCAGAATAAAAGGGAGTTGAATATTGCACCTGCCCTAAAAACACATAACAGATAAAACTGGCTTTAAAACCTAAAAACCAGAGTTGAGGTGTCGTCACAGAGTCAAACTGTTCATGGACTAATCAATGGATCAGGTTTAAGTTAATGAAGTCAGTAAGAGCCACTGTGTGTTGCCAGGTTGTGCAGATGATCTTTGGCTGCATAGTTTAACTTAGTGAGTTAGAGAGTATGAAGTTTTCTCCCTGACACTCAAATCAAAACTCTCCAGCCTCACATCACTCACACGTCTCCTAGATCCAGAGGGAGTTCATCAAAGCTCTAACATGAGAAATGTCTGACCTCTAGAGGCTGAGATCAGGATTGACCTTCTGACCTCTGGGCACCGGGCCGAGACGGTTCGGTTCAGGAATCTAACACTGAACAATAAGTGCACACACACATTCACCCGCAACACACCACATGAAACACACAACAGAGCAACACTCAAACCAACATACACAAATCACAGAAAGGACTTTTGTCCCCGGGGACGTCCCAACAGGTTGAACAGGGAGTGACTCAAATCCATGAGTTATTTAAAGTCTCTTTCAAACAGGGGTTTATTAAAAAGTTGTATTTTCATGTACTAATCTATGATTTGGTGACACTGTGAGATGTTTGAGCATCGAAGTGCAGGATTCTTTACGACTTCACGGTGGGACGTCTCCAACCCAGTCCTGGTGTCACTGGGACGTCTCCGAACCAGTCCTGGTGTCACTGGGACGTCTGAATGTATGTGTGATGAGATGTGTGAAGTTCACTTGACTTTACTTCTTTACTGTTCTTTACATGTACGCACAGTCTGACCTTTAACTTGAATACTTCTACTAAAAGCAGAATTAGAAGATTGGAATGAAGAGTTTGGAGATCATGTGTTTCTTTTGGGTGGGGGGGGCTGAGGTCCCCTTATTTTGACTGGGGCCCCCAAGTCCCTTGAATTGCTCCTGCAGGTGTAACAAGTTTGTACTTTGTGCTTCATGTTTAATAATTAAAACAGATTTAAAAGGCACTGCAGATGCAATGTAACTGCAGTTAAAGACTCCTCCACACGGGGGCAGTATAGTAAAGGCTATAACATCCACTGAGACACAGATTTATTTTATTTATCATAATCCTCGTAAGTTTTTATTCTTCTTGGAAGTTTCCTTTCAGCTGTGATGTGTCCATAGGTTATAAGTTATAAGTCCATAAATCATAATCAAGCTGTAAAGTAGAACATGGTTTATTATGTATTATTCATTAGCAGCCTATAATTTAAAAGTTATTGAAGAGATGAAGATTAATCAAGTGGATATCAATGTTTAGCTCATGTGAGAAAACAGAAGGAGAAACATTCCAGCTTATAAATTATCGTTTGTCTTATTCTCGTTTTAAATGAAGTTTCATATTTATATTATATTTAATTATTAAGAAAAGTTCTATAAGTTATATCCCATTTTACTGGATGTGATGCTAAAACTTAATTTCTATTACACATTAGAATAAATCCAGATCTGGTGAATTTAAATGTTTTCATAAGGAAACTGTTCTGAAAAGATGTTTAATAAAACCAGACCGTTGATTCAACTGGTGTCAGCAGAGTGAGGGTTGAGTTACTCGCAGCGCCCCCTGGTGGAAACCTGCACGTGGTGCACGATCCCTGCTTGTTCCGGGGGCGGAGCTGGGGATTTGCTGGGTAAACACACACTGTGCATGTTGGAGTGTGTGTCTCTGTTTGTGTGACAGTCGTTTCAAACAGTTGTCAGGTGAGTGTTAGTTTTTGCCATGTGGATAAAGTGACCTAACAAACGCGCATTTGGACTTTTACGCACGACGCAGCGTAAAAACGTGGCTGATAAAAACCCTCCGAGTTGAGACAGTTTGAAAGTTTCTGTAGAAATTTAACTTTGGTCAATATTTACAGAAGCTGGTTAATGATAACCCCCCCCCTCCCCCTCCCCCTGCTGCACACACACAGACACACACACAGGGAGCGAGCACCGGTCAGTGTCCGCCTCACGATGCTGTGCGCTCGGATGTGGAGACGCCCGGTTCCTCTCCTCTGCGGAGGAGCGTGGAGACGAACCCGGAGCCACGTCGCCGCTGCTGCCGCTGCCAGGCTGGACCTCAGCGGCATCTACCCGCCCATCGCCACCCCCTTCACCGCCGGGGAGGACGTGGACCACCGCGCGCTGGAGGGGAACCTGCAGAAATATGCCAGGATTCCGTTTAAAGGTCAGAGACTCGGAGGAAGCTGCAGTGGAGTCAGAACCGGGTCAGATGATCCAGAAGGTTCCTCAGGGGAACGAGTTCAACTGGTCACTGATTAACTTCACTCGGGTTCGAACGTGGAGGCTCCAGCTGCTCATTGGTTCATTGACCAGTCTGTTAGTTCAGGGACCTGCAGGAAGGTCAAAGTTCAGCTCCCGGCAAACGACGGGTTTAGGTTTGTCTCCTCCTGGTGGTTCTCTAACGCTACTACAGCTGAGGTATTTACAGTATGCTCAGTGTAATGTTACTACACTTACATATCAGTTTATCAGCCATATCACTAAATATATATTAATCTGTTATTTTCATATTGTTGTTTTACAGAAAACCACTCAAACATTTTTTACCCTAAATGTAAATTGAAGTTTCGATGAGAGGAAATCTGTAAAAATAAAAACCTCTTTCAGTTTTTCCAGCTGCTTTAATAAAGTTAGTTTATTCAGTCATGTGCAGTATTCTGCTTCCTACAGTGATTCCATATCGCCGTTAAATTATGGATACACCCCCACAGATATGAATATTACAGCGTTCAGTTCTACACAAACTAACACAGCTGTTGTTTTTTATATTTTATATGAAAACGTGGAAACCGAAACATAAAGATAAGAGGAGATAATCCTTCATTGATCTTAGAATACTACACACTGCTGTCATTTGTGTGTTTGTACCTCTGTCCTCTGCTTGAAAGCCAGACAACACAAAACAACACAAAACAACACAAAACAACACAGTGGATTTCCATGAAACTGGGTGGGAGGATGTGGTCTGAGAAGGACTCACTACCTTCTTGGTGATGAACCTGGAGATTCTCAGATAATAATTCATGGATCTTGATGAAAAGAGTCGGACGTGTTGAGAGCACTGATATTTATGAGCGTGTGGTTCAAATCCCAATAAAAGTCCAGTGTCTATAAGAACAGTGTCGGCAGGGGAGGAAGATACAGGAACTGATCCGAGGTCTGTGTTGCAGGTCTGGTGGTGCAGGGCTCCAATGGAGAGTACCCCTACCTGACGGAGGAGGAGCGGGTGGAGGTGGTGAAGACGGTCAGACGCTCGCTGCCCGCCGACAAACTGCTGATGGCCGGATCAGGCTGTGAATGTAGGAAACTGTGTGTGTGTGTGTGTGTGTGTGTGTAACAGCACTTAGCTTTGTGTAAGCGCAGGGTTCAACGTTAAATACTTTTCATATTCATAAACAACAGAGATGATGGTTAGTCGTCATGTGAACGATCCACTTGAAACTAGATTTCAATCAACAGGTTTTTTTACTCGGATGTTTGCTAAGATTGAATTTCATAATGTTTTGCATTAATCAAAGTCCCTGACATTCACTTGAACCCAACACAAAATATTAGAGAGGGAAAAAAATCTAATTCTATGAAGTGAAGTTAAATAGTGTTAATTGTAAAATCAGATTGAAGAGGAGGAAACTTATGAAAATAAAAACCATGAGAACATGAATCCTTCAGTTTTTCCATCAAACTCTGAATCAGAGCTGAAGTCAAGGTTGTTGTGTTGAGTTTGTTAAAGGAGAAAGTTACTCACAGTACAAACACAGGCCTTGAGCAGAATGTGAGGTTAATCATACATCATGTGCACGTACGAGCCGTTTAGAACATTAATGAGAGATTAACTCCTGGAACCGGAGAAGTTCTGGAAGTGTGAACTTCCTGTCACGTTGTGTTTCTCCCCCCCGTCTCCCGCTCAGCCACCCGCGCCACGGTGCAGCTCACGGAGAAGATGGCGGCGGCCGGAGCCGACGTGGTCCTGGTGGTGAACCCCTGCTTCTACAAGGGCAAGATGGACGCTCGCGCTCTGATCCAGCACTTTACCAAGGTAACATCAAATCATCCATTGTGACTGGGACCAGTGTGACTGGGACCATTGTGACTGGGACCATTGTGACTGGGACCAGTGTGACTGGGACCATTGTGACTGGGACCAGTGTGACTGGGACCATTGTGACTGGGACATGTTGTCCAAGTCTGAATCTTTTTAAATCAGCTCTGACGGGAAACGGGGAACAAACCAAACTGTTAAGAAATGCTCAAGATGTCTTCCAGGTTTGTTTTAGGACCATTGACTGAAAATAAAAATGGACAATGTGTCTCCACTTCCTCTATATATATATATATATATAAAACCGATACTGCAGGCAGCCACCAGGGGGCGATCAGGTCTGTCTGTCTGAAGTCTTTATTTACAGTCCACGCTGAAAACCAGTGACTGTAGATAAGGAATCAAACCTGAGTTGTTAACTTTATTGTAATTTAAACGTGGACGTTCACACATGCGCCCCCTGCAGGTGGCGGACAGCAGTGCGGTGCCGGTGGTGCTCTACAGCGTCCCGGCCAACACGGGCCTGGAGCTGCCGCTGGACGCCGTGGTGCATCTGTCCCAGCATCCGAACATCGTGGGCCTGAAGGACAGCGGAGGAGACGTAAGAACCGAACCCCCCCCCCCCCCCCCACCACCACCACCACCTCCTGTTTAAATAACCCAGTTGTTACACAGGTTTAAAGATGTTTATTGAGACTTTCAACCACAGGAGGAAGCTCCACTCTCACTTCCTCCGGTACGATGACGCCATCTTTGCGTCTGGGCTGAGATCTCCTCTCCGCCCCCGCAGGCTCCTGAGTTTCAGCAGATCAGCCCCCCCCCCCCCCCCCCCCAGCCTCTGTGGAGAACACAGAGTGAACTCGTGAAGAAGTTCCAGATGAAGTCTCTCTCGCTGCAGAGGTGCTGGAGAGAAAAGAACAGTTTCCTCTTGTCGAGCTCTTCACACTTTGTGTGTTTTTTTGTGTCTGTGTGGGTAGAAGTTGCAAATAGATTCCTGATTGGGTAAATAACATGTTTGTCCAGTCGCTGGGAGACAGAAGCGTGGGAGCAGTTCAAGCTGCCGAGTGGCCTCGCTCAATTTGTGGGCGTGAAGAGGCCACGCTCAGAAAACAAGAGGTGACGGGTCAGAGTGAGGACGACAGGCGAGCTGCAGGGAGATGATTCAGAGCAGGAAACTGAAACCAGTCGGCTGGAACATCTCCACCTGATGGGAACTCACTGGTTTTAATAAACTGGGGCCAAAGTGAATTTGAAAAACGTTGTCAGAGGAAAACAGACACGAGTGAAATTGAGCTGAGTTTGACAGTTTTTCTGAGATTGAATTTGATTTGTTGTGGAAAAGTTATTTTTAGATTTAGAATCCAAATGAGGTTTTGTTTTCATCTGGGTTTGTTTTGGTTGGTTCGCAGAGTTGTGCCAAAAATACTGAGCTAATTTTTTTCTTGAAACTTTCTATTAAAACTGCAATATTTTTGTACATTTTCACAGATTTCTCAGAGAATAATCATTTCTAGTTTCGTGGTAAACTTTAGACAAACACACCTTCTGGGTCGAGCTTCAAGAATCTAATCTGAATAGTTCTGGACGACTTTGAAATCAAACATTGTAAATATCTTCCTCTCCTCCTAACCTCCTCTCCTCCTCTCCATCTGTCCTCCTCTCCTCCTCTCCGTCTGTCCTCCTCTCCTCCTCTCCTCCTCTCCCTCCCCTCCTCCTCTCCGTCTGTCCTCCTCTCCTCCTCTCCTCCTCTACTCCTCTTCTCCTCTCCTCCTCTACTCCTCTTCTCCTCTCCTCCTCTCCTCCTCTCCTCCTCAACTCCTCTTCTCCTCTCCTCCTCTCTTCCTCTTCTCCTCTTCTCATCTCCTCCTCTCCTCCTCTCCTCCTCTCCTCCTCCTCTCTTCTCCTCTTCTCCTCTCCTCCCCTCCTCCTCTCCTCCTCTCTCCCTCTCCTCCTCTCCTCCTCTTCTCCTCTTCTCCTCTCCTCCTCTCCTCCTCTCCCCCTCTCCTCATCTCCTCCTCTCCTCCTCTTCTCCTCTTCTCCTCTCCTCCCCTCCTCCTCTCCTCCTCTCTCCCTCTCCTCCTCTCCTCATCTCCTCCTCTCATCCTCTCTCTCTCCTCCTCTCTTCCTCTCCTCCTCACCTCCTCTCCTCCTCTCCTCCTCTCCTCCTCTACTCCTCTTCTCCTCTCCTCCTCTCCTCCTCAACTCCTCTCCTCCTCTCCTCCTCTTCTCCTCTTCTCCTCTCCTCCTCTCCTCCTCTCCCCCTCTCCTCATCTCCTCCTCTCCTCCTCTTCTCCTCTTCTCCTCTCCTCCCCTCCTCCTCTCCTCCTCTCTCCCTCTCCTCCTCTCCTCATCTCCTCCTCTCATCCTCTCTCTCTCCTCCTCTCTTCCTCTCCTCCTCACCTCCTCTCCTCCTCTCCTCCTCTCCTCCTCTACTCCTCTTCTCCTCTCCTCCTCTCCTCCTCTCCTCCTCAACTCCTCTTCTCCTCTCCTCCTCTCTTCCTCTCCTCCTCTCCTCCTCTCCTCCTCTCCTCCTCCTCTCTTCTCCTCTTCTCCTCTCCTCCCTCCTCCTCTCCTCCTCTCTCCCTCTCCTCCTCTCCTCCTCTTCTCCTCTTCTCCTCTCCTCCTCTCCTCCTCTCCCCCTCTCCTCATCTCCTCCTCTCCTCCTCTTCTCCTCTTCTCCTCTCCTCCCCTCCTCCTCTCCTCCTCTCTCCCTCTCCTCCTCTCCTCATCTCCTCCTCTCATCCTCTCTCTCTCCTCCTCTCTTCCTCTCCTCCTCACCTCCTCTCCTCCTCTCCTCCTCACCTCCTCTTCTCCTCTCCTCCTCTCTTCTCCTCTCCTCCTCGAGTAACTGATTCTCCCGAACACAGCTTTTGGTGTAAGGCTTCTTTAGAGGATCAATCGCTTCAGTGTGTGTTACAGATGTGTTTGTGTTTGTGTTTGTGAGGCGTTGACGAGATGTTGTGTGTCGCTGATGATCGGTGAGAGTGATGTGAAAAGTTTGTGAGTCGATGGAGACGCTGGTGAAACGAGCTGCGTTCGGTCACATGACGGTTTGAAGCTGCTGTCAGTCTCCTGATGTTCTCCAGGTCTGAGGAACCTGAGGAACCTTTAATGTTCTCATCAGGCAGTAAAGAGATCTGCTGCTTTGATGATCCTCCCCTCGGGGATCGTTAGAGCTTCATCGTTAGAGTCCCCCCCCCCCCCCTGTCAGACGTGTGAGAGTTTCCCCATCGGATCCAATCTGACTGATTATTGTATTTTACCCTGAAGAGACATTTATAGCTACAACTTAAAAATAGTCCTGAACATTAAAATATGATAAACACGTTGAACTTAAAGACATTTCAAACATCATTTCAAAGATTTAACAATTGAACTCTCTGAAGACCACGGTGGAAGTTTGTGGTTTTCTTAATTAATTTGCTGCAGAAATCTTCTCCCTTAAGATACGATGAGTCAAATTAAAGATCTATAGAGCTAGAGTCATAAGTGAGATGCACATGACATCAGGAAAGAGGAGGAACTAAATAAATAACGATTAAAATGATGATAATTGCAGGTTGAACATAATTAATCTCACCCACCAGCAGTGGAGCTGCAGCTTTATTTCATCAGCTTCTATTTCCAGGCACCTCACAGAGATCATCACTTCCTGTTTCTAACGTGCGTGTGGATCTGAACCTGGAAACTTAAAAACCTGATGATTCTCAGGTTCTGCAGATTTAAGACTCATCTGGTTTTTGGAGATTGACGCCGGATTGATGTCATGAAAACATTAGAAAGTGAACGTCTTCAATAACATAAAGCAAAGGATCCATTTTGATTAACGGTGTTGTTAAAATGAAATAAATACAAGTTATAAGTTACCATATGTTTCTTAGAGGTTTGGTTCCACGTCCCTTTTTACTTTAACTTTCCTCAGGATGTAAATCTGAGGAGCTGATCGATATGAAACGATGGAGCGACTCCAGACTGGATTCACAGCGGAGCCCGAGAGCCGCTCACTTCAGGCTAATGACGATAATGAGACTTTAAAAGGAAATAAGAGCTAATGAGTGGTTTCCTGTCACTGGGGCAGGACAGTGGTGTCGCTGCAGCTTTCTTTCTCCCACTGGGGAACCGCGTCTGAATACCCAGAGTGCTTCAGGAGACCAGCAGGAGCTCCTCCAGCCTGATTGACTGACTGATCAATTACAGGCCTGCGTGTTTGAAATGACTGATACGGGGAAGCTGAGTGACACCCGGCGGTTAAAAATAGAACCTCCCCGGTACCGGTGATGGAGGCTGAAGCCGCCGGCTCCACGTTCTCCCTGTGGACTGTTCGGCTCCCCCCCCAGAGCAGCCGTCCTCGTCTTCGTCCCCCCCCCCCCCCCGTCCCCGTCCTCGTCTTCTTCTCACGCTGCCTTTGAACGTTTCAGGTTTATTTGGATTCTCACGTCCGGATTGACAAAAGAGAATTAGAAGATGCAAAACAAAAAATAAGGAGCGTATGAATTATTAATGAGCTTCTCCTCCTCCTCCTCCTCCTCGATTGAAGATGATTCCTCTTTTTATCTCTCCTGGGACTTTCTCTCTCTCTCTCTCTCTCTCTCTCTCTCTCTCTCTCTCCTTCTCCTTCTTTCATTTGGGATGTTGAATGATCCCCCCCCCCCCCCTCCCAAATCCTCTGTAAAGAGTCGCTGCTCGTCTCCAGCTGAGCGATTTGTTTACCTTGTGCGATGTTGGGTTTGTGTCCCCCCCCCGGGGATAAGAGATGACGATGAATCACTCCTGCTCTTTTACCTTCTCCTTCTTCTCCTCTCGCTCTCTGTGTCTCCTCAGATCACTCGGATCGGCCTGATTGTTCACAGAACCAAGGAGCAGGACTTCCAGGTGCTGGCGGGCTCGGCCGGGTTCCTCATGGCCGCCTACTGTGTCGGTGAGAAAAACCTCAAGCAGCCGAGTGGTTCCTCTCAGGGAGCGGTCGCCAGCTCTTCTCCTCCTCGTCTCTTTTAATCTGGAACCAGAGGGGCTGCTCCGTGACGAGTGTGACATCATGTGGTCGTATCTTCATCTCAGATCAGATATCAACATCCTCCGTTTTCTACCCAGAAAGCTTTGCACTCTGAGGTCACTTCCTGTGGTCGTACAAAATCCTGATTTTCCAGAACACGACAAACTTTCCATTTGTGTTTCTTCTCTTTTCACTTTAACAAATCCTCACGTTTTCAGACATGAACTCTGGGAAACGTCCAAACACAAACGAGTCCGGCTCAGACACAGAAACTCGTTCCATCTGTTGTCGCTCACCTCCGTCGTGGTTGTGTTTGTGTGGTGTGTAGTTGTGCGTCGTGTGAGAAGCCTCTGTTGTCGTGGGACGGAGCCTTGGTATCGAACCCTCCACGTCTCTTCCACCGGACTCAGATCCGCCATCTTGCACATTTGGAGTCGGAGCCTTTGCAGCGATCGATAAAACCTTGTTCCCCTGAACGCAGCCCAGTTTGACCATTTAGTGTTTTCATCAGAGTTCTCCCTCATCTTCTTCTTCATCATCATCTTAATCATCATCATCATGTCTCTCTGATCCTTCATGTGAAGCTCAGTCATCAAACAGCAGCTCCCTCTCACTGCAGAGTTATGAAGAGGCTTCTTCTTCTTCTTCTTCTTCTTCTTCTTCTTCTTCTTCTTCTCATGTCGACCACGTTCAGCGGACGCTCGGATCAGATCAGACGTGAAGACGTGGGGGGATAGACATCAACATGATGCTCAGGAACCTAATGAGTCATGTTCACACACACACACACACACACACACACACACACACACACACGCACACACGCATGTTTCTACAGCTATCTTAGTGAGGACATTCATTGGCATAATGTATTCCCAAGCCCCTAACCCTAACCCAAGTCTTAACCCCCAAACTGTCCATTCAACGGGGGGGTCACAGAGATAGCTGTACAGGAGCACAAAAGACGCACACACAGACACACAGACACACACACACGATTAGAAGTGTGAGCATCTATCCTTATTAGGACATTGCATTGATTTGCATTCATTTCGATGAGCATAATCCCAAAACCAGTTCACGTCTAACCATGACCTCAGAAAGACATGTTGCCTCATTAGGACATTGATGTGGACACACACACGCACACACGCACGCACACACACACACACACACACACACTCGGCCCCTCAGCTCTCTGATCTATGCTCCCTGACATGCTCTCATCTCCATAACTGAAATATGGGATTAATTGGCTGCATGTGTGTGTGTGTGTATGTGTGTGTGATAAGATAATGTGTGCATGATGTGAGTGTGTGTTGACTTTTCCGTGGCCGAATTCATGCATCGCACTGATGCTGAAGGGGGCGGGGCCTCTGCCTGTCAGTCAGCTTATGTCCAAATATTCACATGAACGTTTGAATCAGAAAATGGCCGCTGAAGGAAGTCGAGCCACAGACTCCTCGCTCGCCCTCCCTCTCTCCCGGACGCGTTGGGTCGTGCGAGGAGGCGGGGCCGCTCACCTGTTGACTGACAGCTGAGCGATCTGATTGCTGCAGACCACACACACACACAAAGGAGACACACAAACACAACCCTCCGGCTCGGCTCTCTGCACAACAACAACAAGGCCAAGGCCACGGAGCTGATTCTTCTCTGCTCCACCAGACAGACGATGAGAAACCATCGCTTCCTGTTGCCTGGGAAAATGTCTGCCTCACAATAAATAATCATATCAACACATCTGAGCCGTGAGGAGAGAGAACTGCTGAGAGTCAGTGATTTACTGTGAGATCCCTGGTGTGTATGAAACCAGGAGTCTGATGTGTCTATTGAAGAGGAATCACTGGAACTTCCTGTTTTATCTTTATCTTTAGATTTCTCTGTTGAGTAAAAACCTCTGGAGCTGCTTGGACTTTAGTGTGAAGCTAATTCTTCTGTTTGGACTCTGACTGGAGATCAGTTCCTCTCCAACCTTTTTCACCTTTTCTTCATTTTACTAAAGGCAAAGACAGTTTACGTAAAAAAAGGTTTCATCTTTTTCCCTCTGATGACTCACCGCTGAGCGACCTGTGTTCCAGGTGCAGTGGGGGGGGTGTGTGCTCTGGCGAACGTCCTGGGCGCCCAGCTGTGCGAGCTGGAGCGTCTGTGTGTGTCCGGTCGCTGGGAGGAAGCCAGAGTCCTGCAGCAGCGCCTCATCGAGCCCAACGCCGCCGTGAGTACCATCTGCTGCACGGTGCACACGTTTATCCACCGCGCCACTAAAAGGAGCTGCTCCTCTCCTGTCACTGGGCAGAGCGACAGGAAGTAGTTTCACAAGTTTTATTAAACCTCAGTGGGACGAGGAGGAGAACCAGTATTTTCGGGGGTTAAAGACGTTTCTGCTGAAACAACAGAAAAAGAGAGTTAATATAACGAATTGCCTCTTTGCTCCTGAGGTTCGGTTGCTCGTGGTTCTGAAGAGTTTTAATTCAACAGATAAAAACATTTTCCTTTTCGAAATGTTTGTATAAAACAAAGAAACCAGGAAACGGCCCGCTGACAAGAACCTGTAAAACCACGACTGATTATAAAAACACACAAAGACTAAAGGTTTGGGAAAGTGAAGCCGCTGCGTTAGTGCCTGAAACCTGTGTTCTCTCTTATGACCAGCAGGGGGCGACTCCACTGGTAGTTTCTATAGAAGTCAATGAGAAAGTAACTTCTCACTTTTTAACGTCAGTAAACATTTTCCTCAGGAGTTCATGTCTCAGTCTCTAGTTTCAAGTCTTCTTCAAACAGCTGATGTTCATTTAGTGAATTATGATCATTTAGAGTCAAACAGACCATAAAGCACCGGATGTGTTGGGAGGGGGGGGGGGGGGGATTACCACAGTGTGATTGACAGCTAGTTCCGCTCAATGGGTGCAGTTGTAGGTGGGCGTGTAGTGTCCCCTTAGTCAGGCTCCACCCCCTCTCCTCCAAATATGGTCCCTTCTGGTTTCAAAAAACCAAGATGGCGCCGAACAGACGGAGGCTTCAAACAGCAGCTCGCAAACCAGTGAGAGACGTCCCAGTGGGTGGATAAGCCATTTAGGCCACACCCACACATCTCTAATGCTGACGTACAAACTACTTCGTGAACGTAGTAGTTTAGAAACGTAGCTAACTCTCCGGGTTGGGTTACGTAGACTTTGTAAATGAGGACACGTTTGCTTCCTGATTGGCTCTTATCCGTCACATGACCCTTTTAAAAAAACAAAAACCGAGATTAGAAATAAAGCAGTTTTGAACTTGAAGGTCCTGGACGTCTCCTCTGTGAACACCTCCACACGTGAGCTGCATCGTGAAGATCCGCTCGAGTATCAAGGTCCAGACGCAGCGAGAGGCAACGAGTGGGGGGGGGGGGGAGGGGGGGGGCATGTGGGAGTATGTATGGAGACTCATTGGAGCGCTCTGTGTTGCTAGGTGACCAGGAAGTTGGGAGTCCCCGCCCTCAAACAGGCGATGGAGTGGTTTGGTTTCCACGGCGGCGCCTGTCGGTCACCGCTGCAGCCGCTGTCAGACGCCGAGACGCAGCAGCTGAGACGGGACTTCACGTCCAACGGCTGGCTGTGAGGTGTGTGTCTGTCTGTGTGTGTCTGTGTGTGTGTGTGTGTTAGAGAGAGTGTGTGTGTCTTCACTTGTGTCTGTTCAGTCCTCAGGTCCGTGTGACACGTGGTCGAGGAACAGCAAGAGAATAAATCTGATTCTGCCTCACAGCTCAAAATCTCCCAATAAATCCACTTTCTCCTGTTTTGATTTAATATACATGTAAAATTAAATAACTGTAACTTTAATTTGACTGAATGTAAACGATTCAATGTGTTTTAGGTTTTCTGACAAACTCATTAATGTCTGTGTCAGAAAATCACATTTAAAGCTTCAGGATCAATTGTTGTAATAGAGAGAGAAACGACTGAACCTGTTGAAGAAGTGATGATGAATCGATCTGTGTGCGACTCGCTGCTACAACAATAATAAAACACACAATAACCAACACACACTGATTTCCTGTTTTTATTCACTCTTTATGTTTATCAATATGTAAATCTCACAGTTGATCAAGTTGCTCCACCGTCCTCCTCTTACAGTAGGAAACAGGAAGTAGACAAATATCACAAACTGATTTTATTATGAAAAGTTTGAATCTTATTTCCTGAGATGTTTAGTAAAATATTGAAACTCAAACTCAGAACTTTCTTTGAGGCAAGATCCGTCATTTATTCACTAAAACACATTTTCTATCATTGTTAAAGAAAGTGATGGAAAAACTCCTGGATAGAAAAAAGACTATAAATAAGTACATAATGATAATAGAATACTGATATATATTAATACATAAGTAGTATACATAAAGCCCATTTGTATTTATATCTCCCTTCACTTTGTTAAGCAGCCTCGTGGATTTTGTTGTTTCTTCATCTGTTTCCACTTTGCTCATCTGTCTGTAAATTCACCGCTAACATTCTAATGACTCCAGAATGAACTCTATTAGAATGTTAGAGGTCAGGGGTCAAGGTCACTCTGAGGTCATGATTGTACCTCACATGACAGTTTAACGAAAGTGGAGCTTAAACTTCTGGATCGCCCCCTGGTGGCGCCCCCCACCTCCTCCATGTTATCAGACGGGACAAGGACCAAACTAAAAACATTCAGAGGAGACGTTAGAGATGGTTTCTGTCACTTCAGGTTCTTATCACACTGATGTCTGATCAGTTTATTACGTATTTGATGATATAAAAACAGGCCGAGACATCGTGATTGACCGCTGACACTGACTCCTGATTGGTCGAGCGTGTGCACCGACACCAGAGACTCAAGATGGCAGCTCCCGAATCGGTGATGTTTTGGCTTCAGTTTGGCGACGTTGGAGGAGGCGGAGTCTCGGACGACAGGAACGCATCCGACGGGTCCATTAAAAGCACCTGGAGCACGAGGGGGGGGGGGGCTCTAAACGTCTCCGTCGGCTGGTCTGAGATCAGATGAGCTCAGCGGGACGCAGAGCTTTAGGTCACACTCACAGTTTGCAGCACAGTAGAGTGGCAGCGGGCTCTTTGATGAGGAAACGTTAAAAAAAGAATTTAATTTAAAACAGTAATTAAAGCCCAGTGAAGCAGGTAGCCATGGCGATGAGAGCCTTCAGCTTTCTGCACCTCGTCGTCTTTTTGCTTTTATCTGAGTTCGACTCCAATTAGCAGCTTCTCCTCTTTAGAACCTTCTCCTCTAGGACCAAGGATGTTTTCTAAACTCCTCACAGCCGCAGAGACAAAGGATCCATTATGATTTCTCTTGTGCGATCTGGACGAGGACAGCGAGAAGTCACCACTTGTGTTTCTGAGCTTTCAAGGGCTGTTAAGGCCAATTCTGTTTGATCCTGTTCATATTCCGTGAGTCGAAATACTTACAATCTTTAATTATGCTCAAATAAATACTCAAACTAGGAAACCAGAGTGTCGAGCTCTTACCTGCCTCAAGGCCAAACACGTCTCTCTCTCCCCTGCAATAGAAAATTAAGGCAAAGGAAGTTTCAGAACACCCAAAATATTGTTTTACCTCGACAGCAAATGTTATTTCCTGAGAAACAGTGAAATGTTGAAAAAGCTGCTTCTCTCAATGTTAAGCAAAGTGATGAAATGAAAAGAGGTCGTCGTCGTCGTCGTCCCCCCCCCCCGGCTGGAACAAATTGTTTCAGGACATTTTACGTAAAACTGCTGAAAATTAAAGAAACAAGATATCCCCCCGTGTTCAGACAAAGTCAAAAGTTTATCTTTTATGCAGAGTCGCTCCAGAACTCCGTGTTTTACCTGCATTTATAAATCACAGCACCTAATTTTGAACAAGTTATTTTTCTGCCTTTGTGTCATTTCTGAAGCGTGTAAAAGTGTTTTAATCCAAACAGCACTTTGTTTAACGGAGTTTGGTTCAGTCACATCTCGACATCCACCCTCCGCGGCCTCGACCCTTCTCACCTGAACCTCGTCGCCTTCGGAGCCACGTTTAAAAAAAGATAAAACTCCCGTTTGCAGAATTTCAATCATTTGAATTCCAGCAGAACTTTTTTTTGAAGGATCAAAACGTATCTTTTGAAAAGAAGCGTGGGCAACTTCGAAGTGAATTCTTTCTATTCAGCCGAACCTCTTTCAACAGCCAGTGGCAGTGCTTCAGATTTAAAGAATCAAATAAAGAAAGAAAAACCCTCTGATTATTTATTTTTGAATAACATGTCATGACAGAAACTTTCACTCCTCTCAGAGGGAGGAGGAACATTTAAACACTTCTGGATTATTTAATGATGACCCCTGTGACCTCGAAGCCTCTTGACCCCCGATCTTTATGATTTAAAAAGCTTTTTGTTCTGTTGATTTAAAATATAAAAGAGGCCGACTCTCCATCTTTTTTTGTGTGAGCTGTAGTTCCTGTGAGCGGCCACACGGCGGAGGCACGCCCCACCGCGCCGCTCCTGCGTCAAGGGCGTCCCTGTGATCCCAGTGAGAGGATGTGGGACCCCGGGGAGCGAGGGGGGGGGGGAGGGGGTGAGAGATGCCAACGTTCCCAGAGAGAGGGAGGGGGGAGGGATGCCAACATTCCCAGTGGGCTAGAGAGAGAGAGAGAGAGAGAGAGAAAGGGGGGGAGGCAGAGGGGGTTGGCATGCATCTCTGCACAGGGGGCGAGCGAGTGGCGAGTCAGCAAAACCTGCCCTCAGCACTGCATCGTCACATGAGGTGGGGGGGGGGGGGGGGGGGGGGGGGTTGACATGGAGAGGACATCAAATCGACCCCCCCCCCCCACACACACATACACACTTTCTGTTCCATCCTCTCGCTCTCCCTCTCGTTTTCCCCGCTCTTCATCATCCCTCCACACCTGACAGTTCTCCTCCTCCTCTTCCTCCTCCTCCTCCCTCCATCATCCCTCTCCTCCCTCTCTCTCTCCTCCTCCCTTTCTCCTCTCTGAGCATCCCAGCCCTTCAGGCGATGTGGTGACCTCTCTGTGTAGTGTAGCATGTAATGCCCAGTCCCTCTCTCTCTCTCTCTCTCTCTCTCTCTCTCTCCTTCGTGGCGGCGCCCCAGATTAAAACCAAGCTCCAAAGATTCCCAGATTCCCCCTCCTCCTCCACCTCCTCCTTGCTTCCCGGTCCTCCCCCATCCATCCTCTCCTCTCTCCCTCCCTGTGGTTTGCTGCTGACTCTCACCACATCCTTCACTCCGCACCGAACACGGCTGAATTTCAGATTTCATCTTTTGGCCTCTACAGAAAATAACCTCTTGATTTCCTGGCAGCTGCTGTGAAAACGTTTCTCTTCAGTTATTGCTTTTGCCTCCCTCATGTGCAGAATCTGAAACACAAGTTCCTACATTATTGTGTGGGTTTAGTTATAATTCAAGTTTTGAAGTGATTATTTTACCAGTGAATTGTTGATGTGTGTGTTTGTAGCGTTGTGTTGATACTTCAGAATGACTCCTTGTCTTTGGTGAGTCGTCCTCAAACTCCTCTTCAATATTCTGTCACTTTTGATAGTGAAGTTAGAAAACTTTGTGATCATCCCACCTGGTTAATGCTCAATGGTTTTATAATGGAACTGGATTTTTCTTTATCGCTGTTCCCGTGTGTGGTTTATAAGTTAAAAACATACACACTCTTCACACCCGAGCCGATGAAAAGACGGTTGTGTGTTCAGGAAAAAGAAACGGATCGAGCGGCAGGGAGCGGATCAGGCTGAGAAGTAGAAGTGGAAAAGCTGGAAACAGAAAGTGGCTGAACCGCCGTGTGGCTCCATTAACAGAGCAGCTGTTGAAGACATAATGTTTTGCACAGATTAATCTCACAGTCTCCAGGTTTCAGACTCGATGGCGCTCGGCAGCTCCAATTAGGGAGCGAGGTAGAGACAACCTGATTAACAGCTGGTTGAAACGGGTGTTGTAGATCTAAAATTAAGACTAATTGAGAAGCTACGTGACCTATTTCAATACGGCGCTCACCAGAGAAACGAGAAGAGGAAACTCTAACTTTTAAAATGCTACAAACAAAGATTGTGCTCGACAGTTGATTGAATGATTATCGTTCTTTTAATGCTCCGAAAAAGTGTCGTAATTTTTCCTTCAATCACTGACAGAAAGACACTGACACTGATAAAGCTGTGCGGGGGGGGGGGGGGGGGGGGGTGGTGGTGGTATGCATGAACCCGGTAAAAGTAACCACCTGCAGCCGGAGCGCGAGGAAGTGAAGGTGGAACTCAGGAAATCTGAGCACAAGCAGGTATATTCGAGTGCAAGCGAAGGGTTCAGAGTGAAAGCTTTCAAAAAAGAGGACAAAACCCCTCACAAACGAACAAACCACACAATGGAAACACAACGGCAGCGAGCTGACAACGGACGTTTGACAATGATGAATTGTATTTATATAATTTCAGATTCATGTACAGAACGTCAGGAGCTAGCTCTTCCATGACGTTAGCATGGAGGTCGTCGTGCTATAGTTGAATCAGATGAACAGTTGTATGGAGACATATTGTTGTTGATTTCTGCACATGTATCTGCTTAAATCACACAAATATCCTGTTGTGTGTTTAACCTCGTCGACATCGATCGGTCGTTCTGTGAGCGGCACATTGGCAAAGTGGAAATAAAATCCATGAATCACTTCTGATAAGGTTTTTGACTTCGTTCTGTGGCTTTTACTGTTGTGTTGTGTCTTTTGTTATTGTGTTGTTAGAAGTTTGACTGAAGACAAGTCTTAATGCATGTGTACGATGTGCCTGTGTTGCTTCAGTGTGGGGCCCCAGGTTCCTGTAGCCTGGGGCCCCTCAGGTCGTCTGGTTCCTCGTGTGCAGGTCCTCAGAACTTGCTGTGGTTGAAAGTCGTCTTCCCTCTGAAGCTGAAGATGTTTTAACGTCCACCTTGAGAACCAGACGCCTTTGAGTCTGATGGCTCCGCCCCCCCGGCGACCTGAGGCGGCGGCGTTCAAACACCTCGGGGCCGCCGAACAAAACGCCCGTCCCAGCATGCATCACAGCAGATCTGCTGGAAGCCACTCAACTCCGCAGATGGTTGAGATGTTCCTGAGCATCAAAGTGCTGCTCGTTCCTCGATGGGACTCAGAACGTTGAATATGTAGATGGTGTCTTCACCTCCCTCGGCACGCTTCCCTCCCTCCTCCTCCCCCCCTTCCCTTTCTCCTCCTCCTTTCCAGTCTGTTCACCGAGCTCAAGTGTTATTCCTCCTCTCCAGCGTTTACACTCGCAACTCCATCCCTCTTGTCCTCTTTCAATCTATTCTTCTCTTCGCCCCCGAGCACCTGCAGCACGAAGGCAGCGGCACGTTGAACTGTTAAAATATAACCGTAAAATTAATGTGTCTTAAAATCAAGACGTGCGATGATGAGTCGCCCGAGGGAGAAGCCGTAATAAAGACTTGACTTAATAATGAAGGAGACAAAATGAAGGCTGGATCCGAGTCGGCCTGTTCTCCATTTTGAGGATTTTTTAATCATATTTTCAAAATCATAAGTCACAATTATTCTCCAGCATTAATATGTTTGTACCCTGGAGTCTGCTGAGCCTGGAGGAAGGAGCTGAACACACTTCACTCGTTCACGTGTCGCTGTGTCAAGAATCGCGTGGCAGCAAAATCCATAAGCCTGTTCACTATTCAACCAATCACAGGACATGACTTCTCTTCTTTCCTCTGTGTGTTTGATGCATGAAATCATTTAGCATCGATTGTGCGCTGGCTGATATATAATGTATCAAAGGAAATAATAATTATCACTATACAACAATACTTAACGTTACATAACAGTAAACAAGGTGTATAGTCCTGTATCTCTGGTTTTAAATGCTGCATATTTAATGGTGTTTCATATGTTGGGCCCTTTTTGGTCAAATGTAGCTTCACCAAAGGATTATCTTCACTTCAGATTTGTAGATTATTGTGTGAATTATGAGAAAATAATGAAAGATGCTCATCAAAAACAATCTTATTTTCTTCAAAACCAAAAATCGATCAATCTTCTGATTCCTGAAATCTCTGTGTGAGGCTCAGAGGAGGCAGGAGTTGCTGGTGGATCTGAATCTAGTGAATTTAAATTTGATAAGAAAACGTTTCTATGATCTTTACTGACTCACATTGGAGTTGGACCTTTTGCTGTAACTGATAAAACACAAACTGAAGTAACCACCCAGACACAATGAAACCAGGAGCGTAGCAGATATGAAGTATATTTAGACTTTAGGCTCCTCTTAACTACCAGATAATCCAAAATACCATAAAATACTTGAACCTTTGGACTCCAAATCATGATCTGAATTCACTTCCTGTGTATTTAAACCATCACCGGACCCAAAACCTCCGATGGAAGAATCTGACTCTTGATTTCATCTCAGCCGCTGGTTTGTGATTTATTAAAAAGCAGAAGCTGAAACCTGCTGCTTCTCCTCCCTGAGCTGCAGCTGTGGAAGATTCAGAGCTGCTGAAATTTTTATTAAGCAGATGAATACACCTACATGTTTTAACCCCCCCCCCCCCCCCACACACACACACACACCCACACCCTATAACGCACTCATGCATGTTTACACTCAAACTCCCAAATGTGCCGTTGTGAGCAGTGGGAACCCAGAGCAATTAAAAAAACAGGCAAAATCCAGCTGGGCGAGTTTCCTCTCCCTCTCCTCTCGTCTCCCTCCTCGTCTTCTGCCAGTTCCTTTATTTCCTCCCAGTTGCGTTTCCCAGTGACACGCTGCGTCCCTGCAGGGCCCGGCCCCTCTTATCAGTATGCCGTGTGCATTTCCTCTCTAAACATGGCCAGAGCTTTTGGGAGCCGTGAAGCTTTGCTGATAAGATAACAGACAAAGCCCTCCTCCTCTCTGGAAGGGGGGGGGGGGCGTGAAATAGAAAAATAGGAAATCCCCCATCTCCCCCCCCCCCCCCAGGGAGAGAAGAGCAGCGAGGAGAAATTACACAAAATGAAAAATATGAAGGTTCGTTTGTTTTAGCGAAAGGAACAAAAGATTCCACACGAACACACACACCAGGCCTCACTTCTGGTGTGTGTGTGTTTGTGTGTTTCTGGTGTGTGTGTGTGTGTGTGGTGTGTGTTTGTGAAGATGATCTGCAGAGCATATTTAAATACTTCGCCATGGCAACAGGCTCTATGATTAGGGGCAAACAGGCAAAACTGCTTCAGCTCTTCAGATCGAGATGAGACGATAGAGAATTAAGGGAACTCTGGACGGTTTCCAAGGAGATGTGAAAGGCAGCGGGGGGGGGGGGGGGGGGGGGTTAAAGTCCAACCTAAACACACCTTAAAGCTATTTTAGTGACAGCGGAACAGCGTGTGGGCGGGGGGGAGGGCGGGCGGACCTTCTGACAGCCGACAGCTCCGACAGCTCCACAAATAATCGCTTCACCTGCCGAGACGTGTGATCAGGGTTCAAACTCCCGGCGCTCGTGTGCACCTTCCATCCGCCTGACACACAGAGAGAGAGAGAGGCTGAGAGCCCGGCTGCTTGTCCACAGGTTTTTCTTTATTCCCTTTTGTTTTTAACTCCACTTAAAATACCAAACACTGCTTTTATGCTTCCATGACATCATTAGTTTTTTTGCAACATATTCATAAGGAACCAGTGAGGAAGTGAGATTATGGCTTTTTGTGTGTTTAAAGGTGTCGAGGTCCAATGTGCCACTTTCAACTGGGAGAGAACAGTTGGTTCTTTTTTTTTTTTTTTTTACTTTCAACCCACAAAGAAAAACCAAACACATGTTTTACATCAACATGAAGTTTTACAAAGTGACAGTGAAGCTCCAGACTGAACAGAAACTAAACATCTCTGCATCACAACACAAACACACAAGTTCTACTTCTTCCTTTAAATCTAACACGAGATCAAAATGATTTCTACCTAAAGACAAAATGACCGTTGAGTGTAGATTGTCTTCACCTGATTCTGACTCGTTAGTTTCACAGTTAAAACGGTTTAGTTTCGTTAATTAGAGATTTGTACGATGCATAACGTGGACGTCGCTATAGGAAGTGATCAAACTCCATCGACCATGATGAGACTCAGAGGACAGCTCCTTGTGTGTCCCCTTCTTGTGTGTACACCGTGCACACACACACACAATGAGCTAGGTGGCGCAATTTCTCGTTGCCGCTGCTCTGTTGTTTAACAGGTGGCAGTAACACAACAATAAACAAGCTAATGTGGCGACAAAGTTAGCGAAGAAGACGGGAGTGAATATTTCACAATTTAAATTTAGCGATGTGAAGAGTGACACTAGCGCTGAGCACTCCACACGTACACGTTGCTCCGATGAGGGTCGATCCCGACGCTAGGTGCGGCCGAGACCATTATGACGACAACATCCGATGTGCATGTACGTGCTACACACAACACATCTTACACGCTTTTGTTAGAAAACGAATCCCCTCTTCTCCGGATACGTGTGTAGTTTTAGAGACGCTAACGAGGTGTTCGGGTGTTATGATCGCGATGTTTTCTCATTTGTAACTAACAAACAAACACTTCCTGTTTACGCCTGCACACACATGCTCATTGTATGTGAGTGGTCACTTTATACTCGTTTTCAGACACGTCCTGCAGCCAAGTGTGGTCGGTCGAAGCTGTGACGTTGTCGGTTAAAGTCGAACTCCACAAGAAGCAGAAGTTTTATTCGCTAGCTGAACGCAAAGGGTCCCGACGGCTACGTTAGCATGCGTGTGAGCGTGGGACACACTGGTCCAGCTCTGTCCTCCGACCCTCACACTGTCCGTCCAACTTCATGAAGCAGAGACAGAAACACAGTAAACAGTAGAACAGTCAGTTTTTCACAGCACAGTAGAAGAAGGTTTTTTGTTCAGGCACTGGTTTGATTCCCTCGGTGGGGGCTTCCAGAGCCATGGAATGCTCCTCTCATGTGTTTTCATCACAGCAGTGATTATAGTAATGGGTTCGGTTTGGTTTCCACAGAACATCAGGCCTGCACAGGACAGTGTGTGGGAGTGTGTGTGTGTGTGTGAGTGTGTGTGTGTGGGAGAGAGAGAGTGAATACTGAGGAAACTAATCAAAATAATGACACTGATAACAGTTTGCATTGTGTGGGTGTGTGTGTGTGTGTGGGTGTGTGTAAATTAGTGACACAACTAAACATGTCCCCTCAGCACAGACTCTGGGTTTAAAGTGTGCAAAGAGAATAAATTAGAATTTACATTCAACAAGAGAAAAAACCACAACAACAACAACAACAACAACAAGTCCAGGTGTAAAATAAACAGTCATAGAGCCTCGATGAAAATAAACAACATGCCGACCTCTAAGGTTTCGTTCAATCAGAATCAAGTCTGCTCCGGTCGATCGGAATCTGAGCCTGAGTCTGAACTCACAAGGATTTATCTGACTTCACATCGTTATCAGGACGTTTTCACACTGAGTCAGATTCTAAGATCCACAAAATGGCGTCGCTCATATTCAGGAGGCTGTGGCTTCACTTCTGGAAAGAGTGGGAGGAGCCGGAATCAGATCTGTGCTCCAGACCAATCAAGATGTAGAAGCACCTACTTGTGAAGGGACAATCTGGCATTTTGGGTCAGACAGGTAAAATGAATGATTCCATATGAACAAGCACAAAATGACTGTTTCCTTAAAGTGGTTTGACATTTTGGAAACTAGGCTCTCTTGTTGTGGTCACATTATTGTGATCTTTGTGAGTTCAGTTTGAAGCTGGATCTCGACTTCACCCTTCGTCATCACAGTGAAACATGAAATCTGTGAAAATACACGTTAATATCAAATGGCAACTTTTCAAGTCGAGATTCTAAGGTGCGTTTTAAAGGGTTTAGCGGGTTTTTTTTTTTTTTTAATCTTTTTCTCAGACTGTGAAAAAACATAGAATCATTCACAAATAAATAAATAAAAAAAAGAGAATTATCAAAAAACATGCCGTGGTCTAAAGTTTTTTTTTTTGGAAACCAGGTCATTGAAGTGCACATCAGTCATGTGACCCGCCGCAGCTGAAGGCAACAGTTTCCATTTAACAGCGTCGCGATTCGGATCGGAGCCAATTAAAAGGTGTGAGAAGCCTCCGTGAGTCCGACTGTTTCAGATGTCACTGTCAAACCGTTCAGCGGGGGGGACGTCACCCCCCCCCCCTCCCCCAAACCACGTCCCAAATTAATCGTGCTCTGAGATAATCACATAACTGACAATTAACTCCGTTTCCCACTTAATACCCTCCCACCGCCCGCCCACAGCACAACACACACACACACACACACACACACACACACACGGCACGTCGACACACCAGTCTCATTACACACAGACAGACGCTGATTCCCAGCAGGCACACACGTGTGAAGTATGTGTTAGTTAGAGCTCATCAAAAGCTTTTGTTAAAGTTCACAACAGCGACGTTTACACCTCCAGTTTTCTTCTTCTGAGGTTCTCTTTTTTTTTGGGGGGGGGGGGGGGGGGGGGTGATTTACACACACACGTTAAACACTGATCAGTAAACATGGATTTGTGAAAAGTAGAAAAAAAACACACAAACACTGAAGAGTCTCAGAAACACACACAATAGAAATCCATCCTGAATGAACAAAGTCTGGTTTTGGTGAATTCCTCCTTTCAGGTGAAGCACATCATGAATTCCTGATTCTAATGAGATTCTGACTTTTGCTCGAGTGTTTTCCCTTTTTTTCTGTTTTGTTTGTTTGTGTGTGTTTCTGGAATGGAACCCTCGGAGCTCGGAGTCGTTTGACACCCGGGCTCGGTTTCCTCAAACGAGCATCTCTGACCCACAAAGACTCTTCAGCAGACAGAGCAGCAGCAGCCTCCTCTTCCCCACAAGACCTGCAGGAGAGGGAATCTTGCTTTCAGCCGGAAAATTGCACGTTATTATCAAATTGCACCTCCAGCACAGAAATTGCACTCATTACTGCAGCCTGCAGACTCCACTGCAGGCACTTCCATTCCCCTCTGCTGTTCACCCCCCCCCCCCCCCTCCCCCTTCTCCACCCCATCCCAGCATCCTCTCTGGTTGTAGAGCCACTGATTCTGGATCAGCTGCAGCCGGTCGGCACTGCTTGGTCGGCACTGAGGAGGATGTTCCTGCTGATGTGTGATCAGACTGAGCTATAACGGCACTGAGTGGGAAAAGTAGAAGAATATAAAAAAAAGCTCCAGTCGAGATCCTAACTGGTCGTAAACATTTCAGGTACTGGGAGCGGAGCACCAGTAAGAAGTCGGATGTCAGGACAGGTTTAAACAGGAAGGCAGGAAACTGACCTGGTGATTTAAAGGTCGAAACACGTCTCAATGTCAAAGTTCAAACTGGGATCAATGTAATACAGAGTCCATCAGTATCTTCAAGTGGGTTTTATGGTAAAGAAAAACTGCAATACAGGAAATACTCTGGTATTTCAGTAACCGTGCTTCGAGGTTAGTTTATTAGCAGAAGCTGTTCCCAGATGATTTTTAATGAAAGAGCTGCTCGAGGTTATTTGTTTTCATCATCTAATAACTGTTGGAAATTAGTTGCCTTCAATACCAGATAAACTATATGTAAGTTTAATAACTGAAGGTGACGCAATTCGTTCTGTGAATTAAACGCCTATAAAATAAAGAGTTCATATAAGAACTAAGAATAAGAAGAGCAAGAAAGGTAAGAACTTCTGAACTACCTTCTGAAATGTAACAGCAGACAAGTGTCCAGGTCAAATTAAAGTATACTGACAGGTTGAGATTGTTATAATAAATGTTATACATCTCATATAGTTACGTAACTTGTTGTTCCTGGTATGTAAACTCTGTTATTTCAGCTCTACTGACACGTTTAATCAACAGTTTCTACTTTCTGCTGCTCGTCTCTTCCTCCGGTTTGAGCTACACGTTGTAAACAAGCTGCTGAGAGAGAGAGAGAGAGAGAGAGAGAGAGAGAGTAGAGTTATCTGTGACTTTAATTGCTTGCAGATGATGAAACTTGAATCTAATTAGAGATGGTAATGGGTTCAATCAGGAAGTGATTACTATTCAGATATGATGTCAAAGTCAGATTAGTGAGTGAGATTAAGATTTTATTTATATGAGCGAAAATAGCAACATGGCCGAGCAGCTCAGAACTGAAGCGATGAAACGAGAAGCTAATTTACGAGCTAATTAAGTTAGCTAGGGTTTATCTAATGTAAGCTAACGTGAGGAAATGTTAATATTAAGTTTTGATAAGTTAAATGATCCCAGTTTAAACCCACACACACGTGAAAATCACCAAATCAACGTTTACTAGAAAACGTCCATATGCACTTTAGAATCCAGAGTTGTGTTTTGTCAGGTGAGCTGACCCTGAATCAGATTTAGCACCAGCGTGTTAACTGAACAGCAAATCTGTGTTTGGCTCAGCTGATCCTGAATCTGTGGCAGAAAAGCAGATTTATGACACTGGAGACATTGGTTTCTAGAGAATCCTGCAGCTTACTGGTATGAGACAGAACACAACCAGTAGATCAATGCATGGAGAGAACTGAAGAAAGAACCTACTTGACACCACAGTGAAAGAAAAGTGGAAGAGAAACCGAAGAAAAGGAAAAGATGTATAACGTAATCAGCTGGTCAAACCAATCTGTGAGGGGGGGGGGTGGTGGGACGAGGGTGATCCTGGTACTGGGGGCACTGGGGCGCATGTAGTCCGGGTCACATGGCCAGAGCCCGGGCCCTGGCGGCTGCTGCCTGGGCCCTCGGCACAGCTCCCTGGCCGTTCTCTCTCCTGATCAGCTGGTTGGTCTCAAACAGGCCCTCGTGGCTGCTGCCTCCACCGCCGGGGCCTCCGTCCACAGCCGTCAGGACTCCTGCACCAGAGAAACCAGTAAGAAGGGGTTCAACCACAGCAAACAGCCACTACCTCACCAGAGAAACCAGTCAGAAGGTGTTCAACCACAGCAAACAGCCGCTACCTCACCAGAGAAACCATTCAGAAGGTGTTCAACCACAGTAAAGATCCGCTGCCTCACCAGAGAAACCAGTAAGAAGGGGTTCAACCACAGCAAACAGCCACTACCTCACCAGAGAAACCAGTCAGAAGGTGTTCAACCACAGCAAACAGCCACTACCTCACCAGAGAAACCAGTCAGAAGGGGTTCAACCACAGCAGATTTCTGTGTCCAGTCTTCATGCTATGCTAAGCTAAGCTAACAGGCATAGATATATGGTGGTATATCTATGCCTGATATTAGTTCCGGGCATAGATATATATATATATATTTATATAAAGGCTAGATGTCTTGGCCAATGGAGTCGAACGTCCGCACATGGCGGCCATCTTGCCACAGGCAGCTCGCTCACCCATAACATTGTGATGTAGTTGTACGTACTTTTTAAATAAACATAACTTGCTCAATTTTCATCCGATTTTTAAACGGTTTGGTTTGTTATAAATGTCAGAGAAGTAGTTATGACACTGCATACTTATGAATTATTATGTTATTTTCAAAAAAATGTAATAATGTTCTTAAACAGGTACAAGATTTCCCTTTACAAAATTATTTTATTTTATTTAAAAAGTACATGTTTCACTACCAACACAATGCTATGGGTGAGCGAGCCGTCCTGTGGCAAGATGGCCGCCATGTGCGGACAGGACATCTAGCCTTTATATCTATATCTATGGCTCCGGGTACATGTCAAATTTATGCCAGGAGCGAATTTCACAAAAATGCTCTTTTATGGTTAAAACAAATTGAAACCATCGAGTTAAATAAATGTTGTGTTTTAGAGGATTGACCAAAGATTCATTAGTATTTAATAGCAGCAGCATGATATGAAACTAAATTGTGATTGTCACATGTTTCCCTTTATCTCCAGTTTGACCCTTTGGTTCCAGTCATATACTTAATGGCTCAAACTGTTCCCTGAAGTCAGGTTAATGTTTGACTGGGAACTGCACTCAAACTAACTTTTAAGAAACGAAGCCCTTCCTTGAAACAACACAGGCTGGAGCCGCTCTGACTTCAGATCAGAGGAAACTGATGGAATCTTCACGTTCCATCTCTATTTTTAAAAGTACAAAAAGGCGCCGGTTGTCTCGGTGACACATTGTTCCATCCTCGCCACCCGGCGGCGTTCAAATAGAAACGTGTTGATTACCTCCAGAGACTGGGAGTGGAGTGGCGGGAGGTTTCAGACCAGACAATTAACACGTTCCGCTGTTTGATATAATTAAAAAGTATTTAAGTTGCCTGGTATCAGAGCAGAGAGCACGGAGGAGGACACAGTATCACGGAGACTATTAGACACACGTGTTTATTTCTACAAAAACGTTGATGTTAATTTAGCCGCCTGCAGAGCAAAGCAAATTTAAACTAATTAACTAAAAACTAAAAAAGATAAAAACAGACAGAAAATGACCTAAGTTTAGCAAGTAACTGAAATCACACGTTTCCCAAACTATGAGACTGAAATGTTGTTTTCTGAAGCCATTAAGTTTTTTACTTTTATTGTCAGAATCTTGATTGTAAATTATTTATGTTTCCGGTAGAGGGGTTTTCTTTTTGAAGGAAAGTTCAAAGTTTAGCAAATTTAAAACAATTATACCAACAACAACAAAATCACTTAAGTTTAACGACTGAGACTCTGAAATGTGAAGTTGTTCTTTTTCTAAACACCATTAAAGGTTTTCAAGTTTTACTTTTATTAAAAAATTGTTGATAATAAGTTGATTTCCCCGGAGGAGTGGAAGCTTCAAGCACTTTAACATTGGCTTCATTTTAAGATTAAGATGCATTTATTTGCATTTTCTATATCTATATCTATATTTTCTCTGAATTTCCACGGGATTAATAAAGTATCCATCTATCTATCTATCTATATAATCTATGATCAGGATTTATGTAGCGTTAGCTGAGGTAGTGAGTGAGGACTATGGGGATCATTTCCCTATTTGCTGGTTTTATGCAGATGATTGTTTTATCTGTGGGAAAGTGTCGGGACATGTGTCGTCCGGCTGCCGTCATGAGCTTCTCTGTTCAGGTGTCTCTCATTCACAGGGGACTTCCTGTCCGTCCCTGGTGGAAGTCTTACCGTGTCCGTCCACACATCCGCTTCTGAACTCGCCCTCGAACCTCGTCCCGTCGAATCGGGTGAAGACGCCCACGCCGTGGAACTTCCCCTGCACAAAGTCCCCCTCATACCTGAGAGGGAAAAGAACAGATTCACAAACGAACCCTGTTAAACTGCCGTCGGCACATCACACACATCACACACCACGACAGAGCTTCAGAACACTGAGGAGGGACATGGACAGGAGCGACACGCTGTCCTTGAATGTTTGGAATCTCAGAAATGAAAAGTCACGACTGGAGTCGACACCTTCACATCAGAGCCTCCGTCACTCAGTCACTCAAACTTTAACAAATGCATCACGTGGCTCTGAGAGTCTCCAGGTTTCATTTTGCTGAAATTAAAACTGCAAATCAATGGAGTGAAAACTGTTTTTTTTAATAATAGTAATAATCCCTTTGATCTTGTTGTGCAATCTGCTCATTTACAAACAAGACCCACTGAGATCAGAGACAGTGATGATCATGTATCACAGGTGGACGGTGACATGGAGTCCAACCTCACTGTAATCCACCTTCACTGACCTGCATGCTACACAAAATCCTTCTCACCTACAAATCCCTTCACGCCCTGTTCCACCTGACCTGACCCCCCCCCCCCCCCCCCCCTCCTCCAGGAACCTACGTCTGCCGACCTGCTCACAGGTAGCAACCCCCCCCCCCCCCCCATCCCCCCACTAATCCACAAAATCCAATCTCTGGACAGTTGAACTTCTAAACCTACTTTTTATCGAAAGCTTTTGCATCTTGATTATTGTCTTTTATGATCATGTGACCTATACCTGTTCTCCTCAATTCATATTCTCATATCAGTTCATTCTCAGGTTGTGGAGCTGTTGTCATTTGTGAGCATTTATCAGACAGTGAATTCCTTCCTCCTTATTTAAAAAACTAAATAAATAAAGAAGTTATGTTTTCAGCCCTGTGTCCATTGGTTTGTGTGTTTGTCAGCAGGATTACGTAAAAAAGATTTTAACCAATTTCTCATGGTTCTTAATAAGAAAAAGCTTGTGTGCAGTTTGTTGCAGATCCAAATTAGAATCTGGATTTACATGTGGTTATTTTTTAAGTAAAGAATTTTTTCAGTTTTACCTTTAAACCTTAAAAAGCAGACAAATGTTTTCTCATGAATCTGAAGAAGAGAATTCCTATTACTTTCTTTAGCAATGTGAGATATTATAAATAAAATAAAACCTTATTGTTTTATTAACAAACTCGTTTATGATACTGTACTTTTTTTATTCTAACGCAGGAAACTGATTCTTAACACTGCATTATCAGGAGCTCTGCGTCTCACAGCTCTACCCACAGCTGAGAGGAAATTAAAAGTGAATCAAAGTCTCAGCCTCTTTTCCTTCAGCACACGCAGCGTGAACATGATGTGATATTACTTCAATGTCAACTGAAGTGCAGGAGAGCAAAAGGAGATCAGACGTCTGCAGGAGAAAAGAAAAATATAAAAAATGTAATAACTGAGAACCAAATAGATTTTAAACTAGTTCATTTAGAGTTAGTTTGATGTGGACTGGATTTTTATCCTCTGATAAAAGAGAGGATTTTTGTGTTCAAACCAATTCAACATCCATCTGAAAACTTTCTCAGAAGCTTTTCAAACCGACAGGCAGCGACCGTGTGAAGCTTCAAAGATCATCGTTCTTTATAAACCTTAAAAACAGGGTTTTGTGTTTCCCTTGAAGAATGAATGAACGGCTTCTCTCTCCAGGTGATAAAGAGACAAACGGCCTCGAACAGGCTCCACTCTCTGGTTCCTGCTCCTCAGCTGCGTCGCACTTGAACCTTCACGAGACAAAGAGGAGCGGATGAAAAGCAGAGGTTTCCATCTGCCCTGGAAGGATCTGCAGCTAATATCACGGCAGCAGAGGAGAACTGCTTCTCACGATCTGACATTGAACGTGTTCAGGAGGCACTCGAACAATTCTGAAGCTGGAAAGACTTTCTTTGACCCCCCCGCCACCTGCAGATTTATCTTTGAGGTTCTTTCTTTTTGTTCAGAGGCCGATAGACGAGATTCTGTTTTCATGAGTTTAAGAAACAGACATAACACAGGATCTAGGGGTTTTAATCAAAAAGTGATTTGAATTTAAAAGGTCACGTCTGGAGGTGAGACACAGACCTGGAGCCGTCGGTGAAGACCAGGATCCCACAGCCGTTGAACAGGCCGTTCTCAAACTGTCCGGTGTAGCAGGTCCCGTCGCTGAAGGTCAGCTGACCCAGGCCGTGACGCAGACCTGCAGAGCAGAGGGAGACATTTCAAATTAACGAGATTTCTAAAGAATCCCTCAATCAGTCAGATAAATGTTATTTTTGCACAGCCCATATTCACAGATTCCCAATTATCTGTGCAAGGTGCGACATCTTAAAGGTCAGAATCCAGGTCCTTGTTTTTCAATAGAAATCCTCTTTCACAGAAACCTTACACACTGAGCTTTGATCACATTATTCTGGTCCTTCTGAAAAGTCCCAGCAGGAGATAAATCAATAAATCATCTTCTGATCAAGGAGACGCCAAATTGTCCCGATCGCTTCCGGGTCCGTTTCAGGACGTCAGTTTGATTCGCTGAGAGAAAACTCATTTCTGTGATTCAATGGATCTCACACAGGTCAGAACATCTCACTGTGACGACTGTGATGGAGGAGAAACAGGCAGCGAGTCCAACCTGTGCCGGGAACAGGTCTGAGATGGTCTGCTAGCGTGAAATCACATTCATTTTTTTAATGTGTGAAATGTAAGATGGAAAAAATAAGGACCTGAGCCTTTGACGAGAGTCTGGAGAAACTGGGGAATGCAAATTAAGTTTTGTGCAAACATGTTGAAGAAGCAGATTGATAAACGTTGCTCTGACAGAAGGTTGAACTACACTCATGTCCCGACTCAACAACTCTGTTGTCCCCTGCTTCCAGCTAATGGCAAAGTAAATTAGGCAGTCCATCTGTCAGGGCTGCTTAGAGTGCTGCTCTCTGCCTAATCTCAGCCGGGTTTTCACAGGAGATTTGGAGAAGAGATTTGGCCGAAAATCTAAATCTGGAGCTGTGCATTCCATTTTCAAAGTCTTTTCCTCCTCCGACACATCCTGCATCCATACGTGTGAGTGTGTGTGTGAGTGTGAGTGTGTGTGTGAGTGTGTGTATACAGTGTGGGTATCTATGGGTAAGGAAGAGGGCCAACCGGGGCTTAGAAGCTCCTCCGCCTGCAGGAGCCCGAGGCCTGGATCTCTCCGACTCGCCACATGGAGCTTCACCACCGAGCTTCACCACACCTGCTTTAGAGAATGAAGGGTGCCACTGAATGTAAAGACATAAAGTGGCGTCGGTTTTGCAGACCACAATGAAACCAGCAGTTTGTCTTAGTCCTCGGTGGAGACTGAACACTTTCCTCCCCTCGGACCTGATCCCTGCACACCGGCTCTAATCCGCCGCTCAGCTCCTCTCCTCTAACTCCTCTCTCCAATCTCACGCTGGGTCACGGACTCCAGCTAATTTCGGTTTGGCCCAATTTGTCCGGCTTCTATGTCAATCAATAGCGGTAATGCGTGGATGTTAGATGACCACACGGGGGAAGTACAGTCGTAAGAGGCTGGTGTCTGAGGCCTGTCTGCTGGGGACGCACCCGACCCTTCTTCCTGTAACCTGATCGCTCCCCGGTCTGACTTCAGCTGGAGCGCCGCTGAATAATTCATGTGACTCCGTGGACCTCTGTCCGACATGCACATACATGTTTGTGTGCAAACAGCGGCTTCGCATGCATGGACGCACGACACGTGTCAATCTGTGTTCACGACAACACCTCCAAACACACACAACTACTTCACAGAACAAAGTCAGCTGTGTTATTTCAACTAATAGTGTTAAAAACAAGAGGAAGTGTAATCACACATAATTTGGAAAAGCCAGAAAATGAAGTGTCTCTTAGGAAGAGGTGAAGGGAAACACTTAAACTTGTTAACAGCAGCTACAGAAAAAACAGGGACATTAGTGGAAAGTGAATCCAGATATTTACAGATATTTATCATCATAAAAAACTGACCAATTTCAAAATGACAAGATGAAGAGCGTGTGATACGACTGAAAGCTCCAGAGCAGCTACTAGAGGGACGTTTTTATTCCTCCCATCGTTTTAAAGGTCGAGGATGAAGTAGGAACCTCAGGACTCGTTCACACCTGGTTGGGTTCAGAGCTTCAGACTCTTCACTTCAGTCTGAACCTGAACATCAGGTGTGAACGGTTCCTCAGACCAGAAGAGGAGCTCTGGGTCCGGATCTAACTGAACCAGGGTTCTGTTGGTTTACAGTGAAAAAACACTTTGTAGGAGAGTCTGGACTTTTGGACCAGTCACAGGAAGTAGAGTCAGAATTAAACGATAGAAGAAGGAGAAGAAGAAGAGGAGGAAGAAGAAGAAGAAGAAGAAGAAGACGAAGACGAAGAAGAAGAAGATGAAGATGAAGAAGATGAAGATGAAGATGAAGAAGAGGAAGAAGGAGAAGGGGAAGAAGAAGGAGAAGGAGAAGAAGAAGAAGGAGAAGAAGAAGAAGAAGAAGAAGAAGAAGAAGAGTACTGTAGAACTGTGGAGTACTGTAGAACCACCACCACCACCTGACTACACGCCCAAGGCAGACGCTGCCTACAAACCAATCAGAGTCCAGTACAGGTAGACTCCGCCCACGTAGGTGAGGACGACAGGACGTAGGTATATCAGACAAAACTCTTTAGTCCCTAAATAACAATGAGAAACTAAAACTAACAGATCAGATGAAACAACAAACACATGAAGCTTCAGACTCAGTGAGGAAACTCTATTTGCTTTTCAACCAATCACAGCTACACAAACAGCTGCTGATGAAGCTCATGGGATGTGATCAAAAGCTCTAGAATGTAGAATATGAACTGAAATGTTAAACTATGTACCACACCTTGAGATAAAGCCTGTTTTCATCTGGTGCTTTACTATTTTAATTGAATATGTGATATATTTCAAAGATAATTAAATGGAATCAAACGTGAAAGAAAATCCAAACATTGCTGTGAAACCCTGAAACCAGCACAGTGGAGGAGGAGCCGGCTGTGCATGAGAACCTGTGGGTCTCCGTGCACACAGACACACAAACCAGTCTGACAGTCTTTTGCAAACCGTGCAGGAACCATATGTTTCACACCCACTCCGGTGCCACACTTTTGTTCCTTGTTTAACTTTGCCCCAAAGGTTGTCCAAGTGTTTTCTGTAACCTGCAGATACCGGTTTAGGTAGTGTGATATCCTGCCTCAGCGGGCTTACTGGCACCAGATGGTCTGTGTGCATGCATGTGTGTGTGTGTGTGTGTGTGTGTGTGTGTGTGTGTGTGTGTGTGTGTGTGTGTGTGTGTGTGTGTGTGTGTGTGTGTGGATATGCCAGTAGTTCCTGACTCCAGTTTGACACCTTATTTTGCCCGCTGGATACAATCTGTTAGTGTGAGAGAGCAGGTTCATTTAAAGCTACAACCACTTTCCCTGTTGTGACTCACACATATTTTACACCTGACATGAAAATGACATGTTTTATTCATGAACGCTCCAGTGAGCAACTTTATCTGAGCAGGAGTTGTGTTACTAATATTCCAATTTGCTCCTGAGATGTCACGAGTCAAGTTTCAAACACCTGCTTCTAGAGCAAACCTCATCTGAAGTGCTTTTGAAACTTCCTCCGCTCTGCAGATCCTGTCCACCCCCCCCCCCGTCCCCCACACGCCCCCCCGTGTCGGTTTGTGTGTTTGTTTAGGGACAACGACCAACATTTCTTTTTTTATCCCTTCAATATTGCAAGATTGATGTTTTTCTGACTTCTCTCAGGGAATAATTGATGCATCTTGGATGGATTTTAGGAGACTGATACCTGTGAGTGTGTAATAGTTGGTGCAGCTTAATTGAATTTAAGGGACAGTTGGGGCTTAGCGGGGGTTTGGGCTCTATTGAGAGACATTCAGGTTTGTTGTTAGTTTGTGTGTTTGTCAGAAAGATAACACAAAAAACTGCTGAACGATGTGTAGCTGAGATCATGTGGATTCAGTGGAGAATCAAAAGTTTATTGTGTCTTCACTCGTTTCAGATCGTGGTCAAATCATTGGGCCCTTGGTGAGTTTGGAGCTCAGCTGAACAACATTCTAATTATTATATTGATAATGTTGTGTGTCAAGCAAACAACCAGTGGATGTGGACGTCTCTGCTTCCACCTAAATCAAATCGGGAGAGTTGTAGATAATAGTAGATATTTCTCTCTGTTCCCTTAAAGATCAGACGACAAAAGGAGAATCAGAGAAGTTTGACATGTGAACACAGAAAGAGATCCAGAGGTGAACCATGTTCAGATTCCACCACAACGCCAGAGACTTATTTTTGCATATAAATGTAAATTCTGTAAAATCCACATTCCGCTGGCTCAAAAATGTCATTCGCCAAAGACGAGTGTTTTCTGAGCTTTTCAACAGTATCCTCCTTGACTTTTGACCCCCCCCCCCCATCACAATAATAGTGGCCTCCTTTCATCATTTCAACTGTCCCCATTGAAGTCTGTTAATGCAAACGAGGTGCTGCTCCTCCACACACAACATGTTACTGGGATATTCTTATAAATTACTAACTATAGACTAAATTATAAAAACCAGTTCTGAAGCCAGTGAAGGAGAGCGGCTGAGGGAGGAGGTCACACTTGCCTTCTTTCCATTCGCCGTGGTACTCCTCGCCATTTGAGTAGGTGAAGGATCCTCGTGTCAGGGTCATGGGTCCTGCTGGCAAACACAAAGTAACACACTGTCACACACCTGACACTCACACACACACACACACACACACACACAGATCCATGCAGCGCAGGCTGAGATTAAACAGAGGAACGACAAACACACACTTTCCCCAACGACCTGCAACTAAACCTTGTTTGTCTCACAAACCAAAGTAAAGACTCACAGCTGGTGAACAATTAAAGCAGCAAGTGATGAATAGTCGCACAATAATTTACACTATTTCGAGAGCTCCACCAATGACTTGGTGGCCGATGCCCATATTAGAGAATTAACAGAGAGTAAAACATTTCTGATATTTATTTGTATTGGCTGATATATGAAAAAAACTAAATATGAATGAATCCTAAGATGTCGATATCGAACTCTTATGACAAAGAACTTGTACTGACGCTTAATATTTAGTCATTAACCTCAGAATACATACAAAGAAAATAATAAACAATACCAATAAACCTAATTTCACAGATTTGTATATCATAAATAAACACATGACTAATTAAAGTTAAACACAAACACATTACAGTACAACATATAAAACACAACTAGAGGTAGAAATATGAACATTTGGCATTTTTCACTCAACTCTGCCTCGTTTATGTTTTTGTTGCAGTTTTTCCTGCATGATGGAAAACTTGAAGCATGAAAAGATGTGAACCATATCTGAAACAATAACACATACTCCTGATATATATATATATATATATATATATATATATATACAATGCCTGTATATATATATTTATACTGCCACATCTGTATGAGTGAAGCAGCTGTTTCCTGTGCTTCTCTGTTGTCTTCTCTCACAGACAGAAACATCACACACACACACACACACACACACACACACACACACACACACACACACACGCACACACGTTGAGTCTCCACCATGAGACTGAGGTCTCTTGATGAACTGGATCATGAATCAGATTCCATCAGATGCGACGGGAGGAGGAGTGTGTATCCTCCATCTAATGTTGCCACAGTAACGGCGCCATAATCCCTCTGATCTTGCCGCTGCCCCCCCCTCCAAACACACACCCACACACACACACACACACACAGACACACACAGATGGAGGAGCAGGAACGAGACGAGCTGTTATTCACCTGTTTGTTGTGAAAGAGCAGCTCGGGCTCTTTTCTCCACATCCCTGAAAACCAGCGGCGGGTTCTGCTTCTCTCAGCGAATCCGTCCCGTCGCTTCCGGGTTCGGACGGAGCTGCCTCAGCGTCTCTGCAAGGCGCCGCGATCCGATTGGCCGCCGCGCCTCCACCTGCACTCAAACGCGCGCTCCCATTGGCCGCCGGGCCCCGTGCAGCCTGGGCGGCGGGAGACATGTTTGTCGAGGGCAGCGGGTTCAGCCGTTAAAGGGGTAGTTCACCCCAAAAACGAAAATTCACTCATTAACCACTCAGCACTGTGATAGGGGGGGGGGAGGGGGGGGGGGGTGCTTCTGGAGTCTCAGGTGCAAACAGCCTCTGAATCCAGTAAATGTAAAAGTAAATCTCCTTCTTCAATGTAATAAAAAACACAACACGCCTCCTTTCTGCTCCCGTGGTGTCCTCCAAGTGTCCACGAGTCCGAAGTCTGACTGTCCTCTGAGATCGTCCTCTGAGATCGTCCTCTGAGATCGTCCTCCGGAGACGCGTCCACGTTCACACACAAACAACGCACAACCTCCAGGCTCTCGTTCGGCAATATGCTAATACAACTAGCAACGCCACTGGAACTACCGATGCTTCCGGAACTTGGGGGCGAGAGCTTGTGTTCGTGAAGACGTGAAGACGTGAAGACGTGAAGACATGAACGCGTCTCAATAGGAGGACACCAGAGGACATTTAGGCTCAACACATGGTCTAAATGATGGAGTGAATTTTCATTTTTGGGTGCACTACCCCTTTAATTAGCCGGAGTGCTCCAGCTTTTAAAGCGTTTGCCCTTGCCTCCTCTTCCTCTTTATGTCCTGCCCGGGCGTCTCTGCCGGGTTATAAAAGCGGCAGCGAGCTTCCTCTTAGCGCCGCTCGCTCGTTCCACGTTTCAATTTGGTGATTAGTCCGGCGTTTGGTTGCGGTTCTTTTATGGAACGTGATTTATCGTTCCTGCCGAGCGTTAGAAACATCTGCACCGAGGTGTTGGGTTAGTTAAATGAGCCGATATGGATTCAGAGCCGATAAGACTTTAATTCACCAAAGAGCCGAGGAAAACGCTGAGTGGAGAAGGAAGGTGACCTAAATGCAGCCAAACCCAAACGTCCTGGTTTCTGGTTCTCGGGGGACAAACCGAGACGAGGAGACACCTGCTGTTTAAGACAAATTTAAAAAAAGAAGCTTGACGTTCAGTGTTGAAAATAAAAGCTGATTAATCACTTATCGATTAGAAAGACTCTCAGTCGAGCACATTCCTCCACAAGGACCAAGTATCAGAACATCTAATAACGAAGGTGAATATGTGTGTTGTCTTGTTTCTGGTTGGGGTGAACGCAGGTGGAGGACACGGTGAATGTGTCCCTGGTGAAACTTCCTGTTCACTATCAATCTGTGAGCGTGAAGAGGAGAATACAACGTTTGCTTTGAGTTCAACTTCGGTGACCTTTGACCCATCTGCGTCTGTTTCCCTGGAATCAGCAAGAAACTAATCAAATGCATTCATTGTGTCTCGATCTTAACTTCTCTGACCCTGAAGTGCAAATCACAACAAACACCAGAGCACGACAACAAATCACATGAAAGTACGACAAGTGTTTTGTGTGTCCCTGAAGTTCTTCTTCGTTGGTAAACACCACAACCAACATTCTGTCTTATTAGGATCAATAGCTCAATGTTGCTTTTAAGTTTCTTAAGGATTATATCACAAGATTTTCACATATCATGGCTGCAGCCGTGCATATATATATATTTATATATTTATATCTTGCTCATAGTTCTTATATCATACAATACCTGTTAATACTGTACTATTCCATATATATTTCTTACTGTACATATCTACATTCCACTTTAAATACGCACAATACTCTGCACTTTACTGCCTTTTTTTGCACTTCTGGTTAGATGCTAAACTGCATTTCGTTGTATAAGTACATGTACTGTGCAATGACAATAAAGTTGAATCTAATCTAAAAAAAAATATATGTCATGCAGATCACAGAAAACACCCAGGATCTGAGTTTAGAGAGCGTTTATTAATTACTCTATTAAGACCTAATCCCTCAAAGAAGAACTTGTGCTAATCCTTTAATTGGATAAATAATATTGGTGTGAATTCACGGATATTAGTGATGTCACTGTTCCCAGACCAGCAGGGACATGTGTGCACTTTGCAGACTCTCGGGTGTTATTTCCATTTCCTGAAACTTCAGCAGATTTTTTTTTTTTTTGGAAACAATCTCTCTCTGTAAAACACGACCTGTTAAAATGCAGAATGCAGTTTCTCCCCCTGTGCTCACACACACACACACACACACACACACACACACACACACACACACACACACACACACACATCTGTTAATTTCAACAATGCACTGTCTTTACATGCGCATTTTAAATCCCCCCCCCCCCCCCCCCACGCGCCCTTTGACACACATATAGAGCTTTAAGCCACGGCAAATTTGGAGCCACGTGCTGTCCCCTATACAACATTAAAAACAGACAAACATCCCAGTAAAGAGTGGGGGGGGGGGGGGGGGGGGGGGGAGAGAGAGAGAGAGAGAGAGAGAGAGATATGTTTGGAAGGAAGGAAGGAAGGAAGGATGGAGGAGGAGGAGGAGAAGGAGGAGGAGGCTTTCGGTGGGTGGGACAAATAAGCGTGAGCTATAGAAAGGGGGATGCTGCAGCCCCGTCCCCCTCATATCTCACTCCACCCAGCCCTAGAATAAAAACCACCGGTGACGTGCGCGCAGGGAAGCACCCAGCAGTATGTGCGCGCCCACGGGAGGGGCCGACAGAAAATGGCGAGTCTGTGCAAAAGGCAGCAATGCACGGTAGAGAGGCGCGGCTTTCGGCAGGAACTTGACTCTTGGAGGCACAAACTCATTCACTGTGTAGGTAAGCTCGCTTGGCATAGTGTGCGTGCGTGTGTGCGCCGCGCTCCAGGGGGGTCGCCGGTGGTGCGCGTGTTTGTGTCGGGAGTGTGGAGCGCACGGAGCCGGGGTAATGTCCACTGCTCCATAGGCTCCGCGGAGCTGTCATCTTTCTGCTCCGGACGCGTCCACGAGCGTCCTCTCCAACTTTGGGTGCTTGTGCCGTGCGCGTGTCCAGGTGTGCCACCTGCGCGCCGCGTGTTTGTGTGTCTGTGTTTGTGTGTCACCTGTGTGCGTGTTGTTTTGTCCACGCACTCTGCTGCTTGTTGGTTTTTATACATTTATTCTATAGCTGTTTATTTATTGTAAGCAGGGCGCGTCACGTGTGCCGATGGAGCCGCGCGTCAGCCAATGGGCTTCCCCGCTATAGGCCGGCCCGTGCCCGCGTGCGCGCCTCCGGGTTGAGTTTTTTTAGGTGGGGGGGAGGGCGGTGCGCGCTCCCAATCTCCAAACATAACGCCCCCCCTCCTCCCCTGCCCTGGAAATCGGCTTTTGGGAGCGCGCATTGCTGCATTGGGGGAAAATGTCAGTGGGAATAATTTGGTGTGTCCGGGGGTCGACGCGCGGGGACGCGGCTCCTGCTCGGCGGCCTCGGTACTTGTTGAGACGTCGCTGCAGGAGGTGGAGGGGAGAAGTCCGGGTCCGGGTCCACTCGGGTCCAGGTCCTGAGCGGGTCCGTCCCCGAGGTTCCGTGTGTGTGATCGTAGTGTTGACAGCACGGAGGTGTGGGTCACTGCAGTGCATCACACGTGTCTTTGTCCTCCTGCACAACATTTCAAAACAATCCGGCTCCACTCCCACTCCTCCTTTTATTTGGGATTTTCTCCTCCATGCATCAGCCCCCCCCCCCTCACTCCACCATATCTGATGTACTTCATTAGCTATTTAATCCGGTCGCATCCACCGATCCCGATGTGATGTCAGATTACCGTCCACTCTTCGGCCCTGATCCCTGTAACCTCCCGGTCTCCTCGGCTCCTAATCTGGCTTTTATCGGCGCAGCAGCAGCTGAGGACTCGGGGTGTTGATGCGGATCCACATGTTTTTGGCTGCAGTTCTGAGTCCAGATGTTGCGCGTTGACCTGTCACCTACTTCCCCACCCGAGCGCCCTCTGATAACTCCCGTGGCCTGATTCCGAGTGGGCCGCCGGGGGGCTTTTTAGTGAGAAACGCTCCTGATGAAGGGATGCACTGGTAAATTAAAAGGTTGGTTAATCTCTGACCTCCAGTCCTGCAGCTCAGCGTGTAGAGACATAAGGAATCCCAGTGACCAGTGTAAACACAAGGCAACTCCCCTTTCATTCTGCCTGTGGGATTTTAACTGATATCAAATCTTCTCAAGAAAAGTGCGTTTTGATAAATTCCTGCTGCCATAATCAAAAATCCATGAATAAGCTTCTTCTGTCACATCCACATTAGTGTGTGCAGATTCCTGAAGAGCTGCTTGACTCCTTCCCCTGTGTGTGTGTGTGTGTGTGTGTGTGTTAGTGTGTGGGTGTGTGTGGGGGGGGTTGCCTTTCTGTTCTCCCCCCGGTGCCTCAGGTTGGACTTCAGGTGCCAAGTTGGCAGTTTCACCTCAGTGTCACGTCTCCATCGAGAGCCACATGTCCGTGGACGTGATGTCCAGTGACAGCTCAGAGTGGACGTGTCTTTTCACGGCGTCCAGCTCCGGGTGTGATGAACACGAGGGAACGAGCTCAATTCTTCCTCTTCTCTCTTTTCTTGTTGTGTTAGTGGAGATGCTGAAGCTGCAGCTTCTGGGCTTTGGTGCAGAAACAGTCGCGAAGGCTTGTGAACGTTTGTGTATTTGTTTGTGTATCGTGGAGGAAAGTGAGGTTTGTTACGGGTTCATGAAGTCCAGCATGACTCACTGGGTGGGTGGGGGGGGGGACAGAAAGTGAAACTCCTCTACTGGCAATGGGGAAGGAGTCACTGGTCTTTCTTAGTGGTGGACCTGACGTTGGAGTTAAAGAGGTGTTGGTGTCCTGCTCTTGTTTACACTGACTCTCTGATGAAAGCAGTTTTTTAATGGTTTAGTGGATCACTGGGTCTGAGCCTCATGCAGCCGAGCTCCGTGCTGTCAGACAGTGGAAGGATGTGATTCAGATTCCTCGGTGAGACCCCCCCCCCCCCCCCCCGGAGAAATCCTATATGATTCTCCCGTCAATAGAGAAACCATCAGGATGATAAACACACTGCATGCTCGCTATTGTGCACCTTGAATCTTTGTAGTAATATCACAATGTTACCACGGGGGGATACAAACACAACAATGAACTCAAGGCTGGATGTTGCTGTGGCTCTGTGTGTGTTTGTGTTGTCGATGCATGCGGGGGTCGTTGGGTCGACACGTTTCCTCTTCTCTCTGCTTGGTGCTGTTCACTGGTTTGCAGAGCGTGAACCAGTGAACAGCGTGACTGGTTTTAGGGCCGAGCAGCGGTGCCGGTTATCAGCGCTCAGATTGAAGTCTGACATGTTGGTTTGAGGTGTAATCAGCTCTGGACTGTGAGGAGCTGGAGCGTTGAGAGAGTTCATGTTCTGACCGGCTGAGGAAGTAGTTCACCAAAAGTAAAAATAACAAAAAAAACTTTAGAACACAGAGGAGCCTCCAGGTTTGGTGCCGGCAGCCGTCTTGTACAAGTTTGTTCATTGTTCTATTTATGAATCTGACATATTGATAAGTTCATAACAATTTGACCGAGTAGCTTAGCAGCTAGTTTCCATGTGGAGCAAGAGGACGTCTTCAAATGTCAAAAATCCCAGATATTAAATCTTCAAACACAAAATTAAACGAACTCTTGAACTTTTACTCGAAAAAAAAGATTAAAGGGGAAATGAGTTAAATGGTTTTTTTTTAGTTGGAATAAAAAACAAAGGTTAAAATCTGTTATTGAATCATCGGATTTGAGACTTGGATTTTTGAAAATCCTCCAAACCTCAAAATGTAAACAATGAATAAATAGATGTTTCATTAAGATCTCTGCATCGTTTCTTTAGAAATTCATTAAAACATTGTAAAATGAAAACACAACCTCCTCTGCGAAGGTAAAAAAAAAAAAGATTATTCTTCCAAAAACACTTCTGGGCGGCCGGAAATTAAAACTTTGAAGTGTTATCGAGGATTTACTGATCCTCGTGTGGGAGTGGTTTGGTTTCAGAAGGTCTGGTAACGAAGGTGGACGTCTCACAGGTTTTATTCGAGCTGGTGCAGATGGACACGCCCCCGTCTCACTGCCCTGTGCTGCTCTGATAATAAAGTAGGGCCTGTATGCCATAGAAAGGTTAACATTATTAGTTGGTAGCAATTAAAGCCCAACTGCTGATTCCTCTGGCACCGTGTCCTGGGTAAGAGAGTGCAGCTAATTTGATTGCTGAAAGGTTGTGGCGGTGCTGTGGAGAGACAGACTGTGTGCCGGAGAGAGAGAGAGAGGGAGAGAGAGGGAGAGAGAGAGAGAGAGGGAGGTGTGAGTCTGAGCAGCAGATTGTGTTTCTACATCCGACACCTCCTCGCAGGCGGATCGGCTCCACAGGTCGAGTCAGCTGGCCCAGTTACAGTTTGGGTCTTTGCTGGGATTAGATCTTCAGATTCTGAGTGTGAGAGAGAAGTGAGGAGAGCGTCCAGGAGGAGGGTTCGAGCTGCAGGATGTCACCTACAGAGCCGTGAGATGAGGGAAGGTTCGATGATACTGAAGCTTCTACAGTCCGTGATCAAAGATGTTGTTCAAAAACAAGTCCAACAAGTGATTTGTGGCTTTTATTGACACTTGAACTTAAAGGAAAACATACGATCAACAGAATCTCAACCCATCTTTGTCTTTAACCAGTCAGAGTGAAACCACACCCCCTTGTCCCTCCTCCCTAAAAGTTATCATCAAATATCGTTTCTTCAGATCAAAATGTCAGAAACCAAGAACCTCTCAGATGATTTCTGACCTTCAGCCAATCAGAGCCGTGGACCTGTCAGCAGATTCTTCTTCTAGAGAAACGACCACGTTCAGGCTGCGCTCCCATTGGACGGTCCTCCCATCAGCCGTCCCATCAAACACTCCCCAGTTAAGATGAGTGATTGTGATTGGCTCAACCGGGCGGATGTGAACAGGGACCATCGAGCTTGTTGATTGGTTTGATTTTAAATAATCAGATATTAAAATGGTTAAAACTCATATTACTTGTTTGGCTAGCTGCTGCAGCTCTGTAGCTCCGGCAGCTTCGATTCCTCTGTTTGATGCAGATTAACGAGTTCTGAGTGGAATCGAGCTGATTTTGTCACGAGAGTTTAACAAGGCAGGCGGTCGAGGGTCATGAAGACTTCAGATCTCTCCTCCTCCTCCTCCTCCTCCTCCTCCTCCTCCTCTGCTGTGAAGCCACGACCTGCCAGCTCCTCTCTCCTCCTGCACATCCTCATTAAATGAACAGATCTTTCCTCATTTCTGTTTATGTGTCCATCGATCTATTTATCTCTCCGTCCACTCTGTCCATTACCCACTGAGTCAAACCCTCGTCTCATCGCCTCAACAACCCCCCCCCCCCCCCCCCCCCCCCCCCCCCCGAACGGCAGGCTTTTACTTCAGTAATGGACAGATGGACGCCCCCAGAGATCGGCCTTCTACTTTCACATCTTGCTAATTCTTTTCATGGGCGTTTTGAAAAGGGAAACAAAACATGGCACATTTATCGGGAGCTGCCGGAGAGAGTGGCAGCGATCCACCCATCGGACCCGACCGGGTGCCAGCGCTGTAAATCTCCTCCTCATTACACATTCATAGTCATAGTCCCCCCCCCCCCCCCCCACACCCCCCACTACTGTGTGTGTGTGTGTGTGTGTGTGTGTGTGGAGCTATCTCAGGGGCGGATCCATGCCAACCAGGAGCCCCGTGGGAGGAGGGCTGCTCTCTTCGGGGTGGGGAGGTTCCACTGCAATCTGTGGAGAAGCAAAATACACCAGTGGCACCGGGTGTGTGTCGACAGAAGGTGTGTGTGCGCACGTGTGTGTGTGTGTGTGTGTGTGTGTGTGTGTGTGTGTGTGTGTGTGTGTGTGTGTTTATGAGCCATTATTTATCCGGAGAACGGCCAGCGACCGGCGTGCTCTTTTCCAGCGCCTCATGTTCAAACGCACATTCATCTAAACGGCCAGGAGGATTCAAACCGCCGTCGTTCTGGTTCCGCGCCCGCCGCTTTCATCCTGTACGCAGGAATCTGTTCCTGAGCAGGAAACAGACGATTCATCTTGTTCTTTGCAGGCTGTTGAGAAATGAGTGAAATGTTTCAGGAGGTAATCGTCGTGTTGAGCAGATTCAAAGTTTGACAGATTTAAAAGAACAAACTCGTTTTGAGTCTCGAGAGACGAAGCAGGCGGCGGAATTTCTAAAAAAGACTTTTTGTTTTGTTATTCTTCTTAAATTTTCCCGATAAAGTCGCTTCATTGATGTTATTTATATTTGATTTGATTTTGCCAGTGTGGTTTTTTTGTCAGTTTCTTCCCCCGGGGGTTCGTGAATATGTGTCAAAACAATAACGGGAGATTTTGTGCGTTTTATTTTTGAGAGTTGCGTCGTCTTGAAGATTCTGAAGAGGTTGACATGTTTGTTGTCATCGTTTTGTAATAAGCTCAAATTTATCATCTTTTCCTTTTATTTGTTTCATTAGAGGTGAGAACTTGAATCAATGTGTTAGTGAATCAGTGGAGAGAAGAATATCCTGCAGCACTAAAGAGCAGATGTCACCTGCTCCGGCTTCTGAAGTTCCTGATTGATGTCTTCTGACACTTTATGAACCAAATTACTGATTAATTAATAAAGAAAATGATCAGCATTGAAAATATTTGCAGTTGCTTCCCCTGTTGAAACGTTTATGATCGTCTTCCTCAGGTTTGTTGTTGAACTTCAAACGATTGTGACAGAAACGGTTTAAGGCAAAGGTTGATGCAGTGTGGACTGTGTGTGTGTCTGTGTGTGTGTGTGTGTGTGTGAGTCATAGACACCCACACACACACATCTATATGAAGGACTGTACGTGTCATCATCAGAAACATATTTATCCTTGAATTCATCTCATTTAGATGAACAGATGAAGCCGATGATACAGATGAACTTTGATATTTGATTTAGTTTCTTCATGTTCTGTTCATATCACGTAATGAGTCAAATTTAAGAAAACAAAGACAAAGGCCAAAGGAAATGTCTTTTTTAAATCTTTTATTTTTAATATGTTCACTTTGGATTCAGCTTTTGCAGAATATCAGATGTTTGTGGATCCTGGATTAAAACGAGTGAATCTTCTTGAGCTTTAGATTCGACTCTCTCTCCTCTCTCCTTCAGGCCGAGCACAGACCAAAGTCCTTTGTTTCCTTAAACTTTGTACACACACACACACACACACACACACACACACACACACACACACACCCTGACTCAACCTAAAATTTATGTAAGCGTTCTATTGTGTGTGAGAGAGAGAGAGAGGGGGGAGAGAGAGTTTCTTTGGTTATGTGAGCTACCTGACCTCCTTGGTACAGTTCTTTGGACACTGACGCCATGTGGGCTCACACACGCACACACACGCACACGCACACACACACACGCACTGGTGAGAGGTGCTTTAGAGCAGCAGGAATGTTTACTCGGACCCGCCTTTAGTGAATTCCTCCTGCTTCTTCAATAATGGCTGCTTTTGTGTGGAAGGTCATATTTGAGCAATTTGCTTTTCAGAGCATTCGATCAATGGCTTGGACGACCCTGAGTGTGCGTGTGTGTGCGTGTGTGTGCGTGTGTGTGCGTGTGTGTGTGTCTGTGTGTGTGTGCTTGTCGTACTTGCATCTTGGAAACAGAGGATGTTCAGCTGCGTCTTCCTCTGTGTGAGGACAATGAGACGTCCCCTAACACCTTGTCATTTAAACCAGTTAGTCCTCAAGTCCCTGCTCCTCCCGGAGTCTTCACCATTAATGGAATTAAAGTAAAAGTTTGAACCATCCACACAGTCATTAACGATTAATTAATACTAAGTGGCACCTCAGCATTCCCGAACCAGAGGAAGCGGCTAATGAGATAATAACCGGGCTGAGCAGTCGGTTAAGCAGTGTTAAGCTGTCATGGTTCAGAGTTAAAGGGACAGTCCGTCTGCTCCCGATCATCAAAGGAATCATCTGCAGTTCTGTCGTGTAAATAAATATCCTGTCGTCTCATTGGCTGACGGCTGAGAAATGAGATCCAGAATAAAATGAATCTTAAAGCGTGTCTGTGGGCTGCAGTTACCTCTTCTTACCAGAGGTGTCGCCAAAATCAAGAAAGCCAAAAATATCTCAGAGGATATAGTAGAGATACTGCGTGTTGAGGATTAACTATCAGATGCTGGGTTTTTTAACAGAGTGAATAACATTTCTGTGTTTGTATTTTTTTTTATTGCAGTATTTTCATATATATATATATATATACATTAATAGAAACAATCCAATTACAGTGTGTTCTTGTTTTTATTATTCAGTTTGTGTCTCTGGGGACGGGAGCGTGCTGAGGAGAATTTATGATTCCTGATATTGGTCTTTATGACTGATTAGATTTGACTGAACTTTATATGACTGTTGTTCACATCGGAGCGTGAGAGTTTTCTAAAAGGAGCAAATATACATCCAACTTTCTAACAGTGAAAATCTCACTTAATATAATTAGAAGAGAAAACAAAAAGACATGTACGTTAACAGAAGACTCACAAACAACAGATTAATTGTATAATGAGAGTAATTAAAAACGAGATATTGACACAAATACACATTGATGAGGTGATACAGTGCTTTTAGTGTGTGTCTGTGTGTGTGTATGTGTGTTGTGTTGTTTGCTGTATTAGAATGAGAGTTTTCTGCGTCGATGTTTAATTGAGGTTTTTAATCTGTGCATGTTTGTTTAAAAGCTTCTGCACCCACTGGGCATGGCAGCGTGCCCACAGGTGCACCCTGGGAAATGTGAGGGGGGAGAAGGAGAGTCGGGGGAGGGTGGGGTGAGGTATGTTGCTTTTGTGCAACAGACCCTGCGAGGACACATGACAGATGAGGTTTGCACAACATATGACACGGAAACAAAAGGCAATTATTTGCAATTCAAAGTGTGAATGGGACTTCATTATGATTTGGCCTCGGACATGAGACGCAGGTAAAACCCTCACACACACAGACTGAGGTTTAAAATATGCAGCCGACAATTAAAACCCTGTCTTTGTCTCCGGTGTCTTTCTGAAGACATCAGCATGCAAATGAGTCCAAGAAGAAAAATCTCTCTGGAGGGAAATTAACTGGAAAAGCCTCAAAATGTTCTTTTCTTTGACGGATCAGGTTTTTAAAAAATGGAACAAAAGACGTTGCAACACAAACTTCAATATGAGAACTTGTCCTAATTTAAATATATTATATATGAATTTCCTTTTATCTGTTCAAAGAATAAATGAAGAAAATCAGATCAGGGATATGGCTTTTGGTTCAAACACAACGAGAAACAAAGTGGGATGAAAGGAAATCATAAAGTAGCAGCATCAATAAACCTCCTGAAGCTTTTTACAAGATTTAGATCCAAAGGTAAAAACATTCAAATCCAGTGACGGCTCTGCATCCTTTATCTCTTCAAAAAATATCACAATAATTAATAGAAAGAAAACAAATATTGTAGCTGAGATTCCTCTTAATACATTTCTCTGTTTTAAACTTAAGATGAATTCAAACCTGTATTCAAGTCATTTCCCCCTGAAACGTTACAGAGCGGTTAAATGTGAGAACAAAAATATCCCAGTCAGTTTTGTGGAACTTTTTCCATTGTTGTATTGTCAACACAAAAGTGAACATGAGTCGTGATCCGGAACACATCATGTGTTGAGCTGTGTTGTGTTTGTACAAAGGAACTTCTCAGTGAAAGAATCTGCTTTGAATCTTTGGTAACAGAAATAATAACCAAAGTCCAGTGTCTTCACATTACAATGCTTTTATTGTGAAAGACTGCCTTCACACTTGATCGTGATGTTTTACTGATCTTGGATTTATTCACCTTCATCCAAGTGAAGTCTAAACATCTTGTAGCTGAACTTTGTAACTGGATCTCCCTGATGAAAGTGAATCCACCGGTGTTGAAGTGAAGTATGTCTCCAAATCTTTAGCACAAGGAAAACCTGCTCCAACCTGTTTGGACATCAAACCCCCCACCCCCCCCCCCCCTTCCCCCCGCCTCTGGCTCTTCATCTGAAGCTGCAGCACGTCCCAGTTAGAATCAGGTTTCACTCCTGGTTCCAGTGAGAGTTATTAACATGCGGCGAAGTGACTTTTAAAAGTGACGTGAGAGAAACTCTGTGACCTTGGGGACGCAGAGGTCGCCGGTGTAATCTCCTCTGAAGGTGTGGGTGTGTGTGTGTGAGGCACTTCCTGCTCCTGCGCTCCGAGGGGGGGGGGCAGGTGGAATCTGAACCTTGGAGTTCATTTTATCTACTTTTATCACCACAAACAGTTGTTTTTCTCCTCCGGCGTGTTTCGGTCTTTCTCTGCGTGACGCTCGTCAACAGAGAGAGAGAGAGAGAGAGAGAGGGGGAGAGAGAGAGGGGGAGAGAGAGAGCACCAACCTCCCACTCAGTGTGACCCTCTCACTTTCAGTTTAATTTCAGCGTCTGGTCATTTTATTCTTCTTCACCTCCTCTTGTGTCTGTGGTGATTTATCTCCTCCCTCCTTCCTGAACGCGGTGGAGGAGGAGGAGGCCTCGGCGATGTCACCGTTGTTCAAACCACACAGACGTCTTTGTGAGGAGGAGCAGAACAGAGCAGCGCCCCCTGTGGCGCTCCGTGGAGCTGCAGGCTGCGTCGGGCTCTGACTCCAGGAGACTGACCTCCCTGTCAGTCGTCCACACAGAGCGACAGACAGGGTCTGTACTGACGAGTCCGAGTGGAGCTCCCAGCAGTTTGAGATGAAGATCAGCTCGTTAGTCATCGGCCGGCTCTCCAGATATTGTTATGAAATATCATATAACACAACATCTGTATCCCCGATGTGGACATTTGGTTTTACTGTTCCAATATTGTGCCACATTTGTCGTCATTTATTTATATTATTATTGTTACATTTATACAGATATCAGTCGGTTTATTTCTGATCTGAAAACTGTAACTTTACACAATAAACATTGTTTATAACAGATTTAACAAAAACAAACTTATCTAATATTTTCAAGTTCTATAATCTGGATGAATTTAGGTCATAACAGTTTGATAACAACATCCTAAGAATCATTGACAGTTCAAGAAAATGTCAACATGTGTGTTCTCAGTTTACTGCAGAAAGAAACTCTGATCGTTTGTGATTGTGTGTCCGTTTGTAGTTGTGTTGTTACTTTTAAAAGCATGTTGTGGATTTTGCAGTCAGTGCATGAGTTGCTTTAGTGTGACACTTCATTGGAAACACAAACATCATGTGTGTCATCCACTGTTGGTTTTGTAAATTTGAAATTAAGGAGAGTGAATAATATCACCAGACTTCTGATCCTGAACATTTTTAACTCCAGGAGAGAAAAAGCAAGAACAGGAAACTTCACCTCTCACCGTCTGTTCCTGAAGTTTCCGTTCTGCGTCTGCCATCGATTGTGTTGCCTCCACAAAATTGGTCAAACAAAGGAAGGAGCTGAGGCTCAGTGTCCTCGAGACGTGAGACGAGGAGACGTTCTGTCTCCCAGTCTCCCGCCCACTCCTCCTCCACTCCCACCTCTCCAGCCATTTGTGTCTTTGTCTCCTCGAGTGTTGTGTATCCTCCCTGCAGACCTGCTGCTCACATGTAGGTGTGCACACGCTGCTCTACGAGTTGTGTTGAGTTCATTGTTCTGTTTGCACAGATACACATTTCATCACCTGCAGGCGGGTGAATAATGAGCTGTGTTTGGTGAAGTTGCATTTGGCAGAAGAGTTTTCTGGAGGAGAGGCGGAGGAACACGAAGCGCCCCCCCCCCCCCCGCCCCCGGTCATCGGACCAGAGTCTCCCTTAAGTTCTGAACAAGTGGGTCAGGTTCATTTGGATTTAGATCTAAATCTAAAGATTCATATAAAACTGTTGATTCTCTTTTGAATCCACATCGATTGAATCAGTGCGAGTCACAGGTTTATCTTCTTGTTCCTCTTCTTCTTCTTCTTCTTCCTCTTCTTCTACTGTTTAATTCTGTCTCTACTTCCTGTGATTGGTTCAGAGTCTGAAGCTCTGAGCCAATCACAGGTGTGAAAGAAGGAAGAGTCGACTCCTGGTTTTCATTTTCCAGAAATGAATGAACCATTAAAAATGATTCGTAAGTGGATCAGACCTGGTCGACACACTTCTTACTGAATGAGACCTGCAAATATTCAACTCCACAATAAAACACACAATTCCCCTTTGAGCATTTTTACCAGAATGAATTGGTCGCTGGTCGTGACTAGTTGTTATGGGAGCTCTGGTTTGGAGACGTTAGTGCTGGACAACAAACCTGCAGATAATTTACGGTTCCACGCTGCAGTGGGACAGTAACAAACACACACACACACACACACAGACACACACACTGCTACTGTAGAGGCTTGGTCGGGATAAGTGGAGGTGACAGGGCCAGCTGTGCTGTGTGAGGGCCGGGCCGGCCGGCAGAGCTGGGGGGGGGCCTGAGCTCCTCTGTGTGCGACCGTGTCACCCTCAGTTAGGTGTCAAGCCCACCAGGCTACACACACACACTCACACACTCACACACACACACATACAGACACACACATGCACACACACCAATAAAAGTGAAGGTCAAACAACAAACGCCGCCGTCACTCCCGTCACTGCCAGGAGAAATGTCAGTTGTATTTTTATCTCCATCCTCTCCATCTTCTCTTCCCTCTCTCCTTCTCCTCCTCCTCTATTTTATTCCTCCTGATTCACCCTCCCCCCCCCCCCGTTTCTCCCTGAATCACTTTCCTCTCCTCTTCTTCTTTCTTTCATTTTAGACAGTTTAATTGTTTTTAATCTCTTTTCTTTCTCGTCCTCTCCTCTTTCAGGCCTTCATCGTTTCTCTCCTCATCCTCAGTTTCCATCTCACAATAACCTTTTTATATTTCATAATATTCTCCACGTACATGTTTTTCTCTCGGTGTCCACACTTCATCCTTTGTGACGCTCTGTAGAGATTATGTCACCCAGCGCCTCGGCAGCTTCTACAGAAGCAGCAGTGAAGGAATCAATCAGCCTCTCGGCTTCACGCTCAATAATATCTTCATGTTTTTCTGCCCGAGCTGCACGTACAGTATACTCTGCAACTTTTCTAAATTCTGGTATCTTCTCTCACACCCACCTTCGATGGAGCTGCACACGTTTTCATCACAGACTTAATTGAGGCGTAGGCAGTTTGCTTCTCTCTCTCTCTCTCTCCACCGTGTTGCTTCTCTATCAGTGTTGATTTTTTCTTTCTCTTCAGGACAGACGTCGAGTCATGTGCTTTGACTGTTCAGATATTTGAAACTTGTGCAGCCACACACACACACAAACACACACACAAACACACACACAAACACACACACACACACACACACACACACACACACACAGTATACAATCATTATTTGCTCGAGTAGAGATGCACAGTAGAGACAAAGAAAATCAAAGTGCAATTTCTGTGCATTCAATATTCCAACTGGGAGATAAATTGTGATCCATGTGCACTAAGTGTTTCAAAGTAATTGGATTTTCACCGCTCCAGAGAAGCTTCCGGGGAAGTTTTGGGTTTGTGTGACAGGAGCGACTCTGATTGGTTGTTATTCTGCACGCTCTCCTCAAAACGCTGCGTGAAACACTTTCCTCTCCGCTTGATTAACACGGCCGACTCAGGCAATTTGGAGATTTCAGCCGCCTGGGGTTTTGCAGTTCTGACAAAACAATGAGAGCTCTGTGCGCCAGGCGAGGAGCTGAAACCCATAGTAATGAATGTAAGGGTCAAAACCAGAGGGTTTCAAATTCCCATCAAAGGAAGCGAGATGGTGAAAAAATGGGAAGAGGAGCCCGCGGTCGGCTGGTCAAGGGGGCGGGGCTATATTCGGCTGGAGGTAAAAGTCAGCGAAGGGCGACTTTGACAGTTTGTCCCCAAAAAACTGGACGTGAAGCTCGGGGGCCGAATCATCTGACAACTGACATGTAGACACAACGCTGGAACGTCCCAGGCTCATTGAACGTTACCTGGTTTCAGTCGGACAGGAAGCTGAGGAGCGACGTCCACCACGAGAGGCCCCGCGGTGAGAACCGTCCAATCGCTGAGCTTCAACGTCTGTTCTATGTGCGGCAGCTTTAATTCTCCACTTGCAACAATTAATTTATCGTCATTAATCGGTTAAATATGAATTTTCCACAACTTCCAAAAACCTTCTAAACTGCTTTTTTAATCTGAAACCAAAGAGAATCAATTTACTGAGACAGGGAGAAAGAAAAGCTTGTTTCGGCTCCACGATTTTATTAATGTCTGTTTTTGGATAAGATTTGGATCAATTCTGGATTCGTCTTTATTTCTTGATCAGTTTCTTGATCCGTGGTTTCTCGTATTCCTTCGTCTGTGTCTTCCAAATACATCGTGAAAGAAATACAGCTTAATGAAGGTAACACTCACGTACATGTAATTCATTCTAGAAACAAGAAACAGAAGAGTAAACAGATCTTTAGTAGAAGCGACAGGAACTCAAATCTAAACAGTGACTTCTTATTATTCGGCTTCAGGAGCAGGGGTGAGATTCAGGAGACCGGCCCCTGAGGATGTTGGGTGATGAGGTTCACAGAGTTCAGGTCACAGCTCCGTGAGGATCAGTCCAGTTCCTCCACACCCGGGTGGGGAACACAGATTTCAATGTAGCTGCTCTGAAGCTGGAATCTGGTCCTGCAGGTCATGTGATGTCCCAGAGGAAAGAATAGAACAATATATTAAAAAATAAAGATTTCATATTCACGTTTGGTTCTGGCAGCTCAGGTGAAGAGAATAAAAACAAATCAGGGTCCTCTCGACTTAAAGTGAGAGAACTTGAATAAAACAGTTAAAGTTGAGCCGCCACCAGTCGGATTATACTGGAAACATAGAGAACCAGTGATCTAATGAAACTGGCTCTTTGAAAAAGTACAACTTCATGTCCAAACAACAAAGAGAACGATTGTTCAACTTCTCAAACTGAATTCTGATAATCTACATATCTGCGGACGGGGGGGTGTCCACATACTTCTGGCCATGTAATTACATTACCCAGTCTGACACTCGATTAATTCAATATTACAAATTGGGTATGTGTATTCATCTCTTCACATAAAAAAGAAAAGCAGAAGTTCTTTGCTGCCTCGACCGTGTGAAGCCACAGTTATTCCCCCGACGTGTTTCTAATCTCTCGTTATTTAGCTTCCTTATTTCAGAAAGTTGCGTGAAACACTTTTGGTCACGGCTCATTTCCATCGCAGTTTGGACGTTTTGTCGTCCAGCGCTGCCGCAACAATAAGAGCCCTGTGCTCCGAGGCCTGTGTAAATCAGTGTGAGAGATCGGAACCACAAGGACCAGCTGGTGTGAATCCTATCAAAGAAATCACTCATAACACGGAGACGGGCATCGTAACCACAACTCGTCCGATTCAGCTCGACTGAATAAATGTCATTAAAACCACGGCCACAGAAAATACTTGAGTTTTAATGTGTCGGACGTCAGATTATCTGTAATTGCTTATTTTCCTCGGATCTGTTTTTGGCTTCGTTAATTTGCCACAACTTCTCGGTTTATTAGTTTGGGGAGATTCCCTCTTAACGCTGATTTACATTCAAACTCTCCACCGCTTGTCATCTAATCTGAGTTTAGACCAGACTCCCGGTTCGGAAAGTGAAGCCAAGGAGGAAGTGCCTGGAACCTGTCTTCTCTCTAATGACCAGCAGGGGGCGACTCCACCGGTAGTTTCTATAGAAGTCGATGAGAAAATGACTCAACTTCACACTTTTATATTATATTTCAAACTGGAGGCTTCAACCCAACAGCTCACAAACCAGTGGAAGACGTCACCGGTGGTTGATCACAAACGTTTCCTCGAACTCAACCACAGATTAACCGATTTGAAACCGGTGACAAAGATCAAAGGCACTGTGACCTCACAAAACACATTTACGGCCACAATTCAATAATTCATACAAACATAAACAATAATAGTGACTCTTGTTAAACTCTGCCACCACAGAGACAAA
>NC_070628.1:2224747-2284869 GCF_947347685.1 Pleuronectes platessa | reverse complement strand
GGGGGACTGGGCACGGGGATAACGAGGTGGACAAAGGCGTCGGCTTCACGGCTCTTTGACGCTAACGAGGAGATTCAACGTGTGATTGTTGACTCGTTTGCCACCAAAACCAGAACCTCGCCCCGGCGCTGCTTTGATAACCAGGGATCACCGGGCTGTGGATCAAACCCCACGGAGATCTGTGCTTCAGCTCCGTACCAGAAATAATCTCCATCTGGAAAAACACACACATCACATGACCATTAACATATCACAAGACCAGAGGAGGTTTAAACGACGGAGGATTTGGTGTCAAAGCCAGAAGCTAATATTTCAGATTCCAGCTGCCAAAAGGAAAAACCTGGAAACCTTAACGAGCTGTGTGTGTGAGGAAGGTGGAGGAAGGTGGAGGAAGGTGGAGGAAGGTGGAGGAAGGAGGAGGAAGGAGGAGGAAGGAGGAGGAAGGAGGAGGAAGGTGGAGGTAACACTTCTGATCCACACACTCTGAAGCCGTCTGAATCCACAGAGATTAAATTCCTCTGAAGAGACAGTTGACGTCTCGTTGTCTTTCTGACTTGAGATGTTTCTGCTCTTTCTGTTTTGTCCCTTCGAGTTTCTCTCTTTCGGAGAATCTCCTGCTGTCGGACATTATCAGGCATTACCCCCCCCCCCCCCCTGCGGAGAGTGTCAGGAGATTATCTGGAGTTCAGTGCACGTCTGAAAGCAGCTTAAGTCAAAAATCTAAGTGAGAGCTCTGCAGATGATGAGCTGACACGTCTTTTCTTGTCCAACGTCCCCTGTCACACGGCTGTTTGTGACCGGGTGGGACAGTGTCCCTCACCCTGCACGTCTTTGTCTTTCCATCTCCACCCGGCAGCTGAGCCCAAAACCTTGTATGTGTGTTTCATCGGCATCCCTGGGGGGGGGGGGGGGGGATATACGACCAAAAAGAGATATAAAGAGAGAGAGAACTTCAAGGTCAGAGAGATTTCCTTGTGTCCTCCTCTTCAATTTGAAAGGCTTCAGTTTCCCGTGAATTAGAATTTTCTCCCCTTTACAAATGGAGGTCTTGAATGCTGTGTCTCTAAAAGACAAGGTCTCCATCTCAGTGACAGTTTAAAAACCCTTTTCTCTTTCTCCGGCGTCCCCCCCCCCCCCCCCCCCACGAATATTTTAGACGCGTTTTTCTTTTCAAGTATGAATAATTTGTTCTATTCTGCCCTGAAAAGAATTTAAAGGTCGCGAAGGTCGACGAGCACGAGGAACTGTTCCCCATCTCTCCGGGCGTCAGGGAACCGACTTCACTTCATATCTCATATAGATTATTGTTGACTCTCTCCCTCACAGCCATTTCCTGTGTTCTGCCTCTTTTCTTTACTTTCACTCTCTTTCTCTCTCTAACCTTGTGGTAATGAAAGACCTTTAGAATTACGTGGAGAGCAACATGTATCGAACCTTAGAAACCAGAGAGTCTTTCTCATGGGTGACGGGGGGGGGGGAGGACAACATGTTTTAAATGTTGGTGACGTGGGGGTCAGAGGTCACACGGCACTTCAAACACAAATACAACTTAAATAACTTTACATACAGAGAGCAGAGCGGAGAGTCAAGCAGCTTTTCACTGTGATTTAATGTTCTGATGGTTCCTAACCCGGCGTTCAGACATGTTTTTCATTCAAGTCTGTGGCAGTTGATCATTTAAGCGATTTGAATATTTAAAAAAAAGTCGTAAAGTGCTCGACTCAGCGAAGGACTTGAAAACCTCGAGCTGCTGCAGAGCGACAGAGCGTTAGAATCAGAGACGCTCTGGTTTCCTGAGGTTCCAACAAACGCCACCGAGTGAGACACCCCGGTGGTTTTTTGCTTTGTGCGACTGTCGGAGATTGAATTCCTCAAACTTTTCATCAATAAACTGAATATTATTGAACCAAGAAGACGTCTATAACTTTGATTTGTTTCCACCTCAGTGAAAAACAAAGCCCCAGGTGAAGGAACAAGGAGCGTCTGGTTTTCAAACTGGTTTATCACCTTTTTCTGATTTATTAAAAAAGTTAAACTGAACAATAACTGAAGCCTGAACTGCAGCTTTATGATTTTATGCGCCACAGCAGTCACACGCATCTCAAATATAGAACTTGTGTGAAGCTTCTCTTACTTTAGGATCTTACCTTAAACAGTGGCATCAGTGAACTGTTGTGACTCACTGCAGGTGTGTGTGTGTGTGTAAAAATAGAGGAGAATGGATTTCGACTGTCTGACTGTGTGAGCAGCTGAGATCTGATCCAGGAGCAGGTTCTCTGTCTGCAGGTGAAGCAGGAAGTTGAACTGCAGTCAGAGGCAGATGGTTCAGAGCTGCCGGTCCAGATGCAGCCGGTAAACCTCGACTGACTCCAGATCTGCGGTCGAGGCGTCCGTGTCCCCTCGGCGTCTTTGTTTTCAGATTTCATTTCCACGTCTTCCATCGATTCTCACATCATCTCTGAAGATCTCCCCAGTCGCACCTGAACCCTTCCCAGTGTTTGTATCTCTAAAAAGGCAAATTGATCTTATAAATAATTCAAATTGTATAGATTATGATCAGAATTTGTTTTTCTCTCAGTTTTTCTCTCAGTTTTTCTTCCTGTTGTTTATGCCTCAGTGCCAGTGAGCGGTGGGGGCGTGTCCTAATGCACGTCCGGCCCCATTAACGTGAACACGATATCTCAGGAACGCCTCGAGTGAAAACATCCACTGGGACTCAAAGATGAACTGATTCGATTTTGGTGGTCGAGGGTCAAAGGGTCGTGGTCACGTGACCTCGTGTTGTTGTGAAAACCATATATAAGGAACGCCCGGGGGGGGGGGGGGGTTGTTTGCTTCTCTCCATCACACCCCCGTCATTTGCCACTCTAACTGGAAAGTAACTGGCAGGAAATAATAGAATCCACCAGTTACCACTCCCATTCTCTAAAACCCTCCCCCCCCCTCCCCCCTTCCAACACACTCCCCCATTTGCACAAACTCCCCCATCTCTGCTTTAATTGTTTTTAATTTGTTTCTCGTTAGCGCTTTTATATTTCTGCTCCGCCTTCCCTCCTCGCTTTCTTCTCCTTCTGAGACAGAACATGAAACGGGGAGGATGGGAGCTGGAGGATGGGGGGGGGGGGGGGGGGATAAATAAATATATAAATAAATTGCGATCTGCACAGGGCCCTGAGCAGAAAGGTAATACTTTGAAAGATGTCCAGGTGTCGTCGGCAGCAGCGGAGATCAGAGGGGGAAGGAAACGGCTTCATCGTCCTCCTTCCTGCTCTCCAGCTCATAATGAAATAATTAGATAATTAGTTTAGTAATTGGGACGATTCTTCCTCTTCTTCTTCTTCTCTTCTCTCCTCCTCTTCTCTCTTCTTCTTCTCTCCTCCTGCTGTGACGTCTCTGCTGCAGGAGGAGGAAGCAGCTCCACACCCTCGCCTGTCCCGGCTGACCCTGACCCTAACCCGGCATAGAGCGCTTTGCATTATGGGAAACCAAAATTTGCCTTCACCATCGGTTTGCATTTTTAAAGATAAGCCTGGCACGTATAGAGATATATATATATATATATATATATATATAGATATATGCATTGGCTGCATGTACAGTAGCAACAGAGACTCTTTGCACACACGCACTCATCCGTTGAGCCATTGCTCGATGTTCGGGGTTGATGACTCAACCAATCAGAAGGCCCGACCTAGTTTCTCCTCCATCTCCTTCTCCCCCCCCCCCCCCCCCGAGCCATGACCACGTTCAAATGTTTAAAGTGTGACCGGCTCCGTCCAGGCACAAAATATAAAACCTCCCAACTCCATGGTTTGAAACTTAATGCTGTTTGCTCATGGGTTGAGTCACCCTCCTATGAGACGACACCCAATTTTGCTTTTACAGTGTTTCTGCTGCTTTAACAAGCGTTGTGTGTGTCTGTGTGTGTGTGTGTGTGAGTGTGCGATGGTAGTGTGTTAGTCACAGAAATAGCTGCCAGCGCACATCAGCCTCCTTTGAGCTCATCACCGGATACTTCAGAGAGAGAGAGAGATGAGATGAGATTAGGGATTTGGTTTGCCGAGAAGCCGTCAGATTGAATCCACACACCATGTTTAGGTTGTGTGTTCTCATGGGTGTGTGTTCTCGTGTGTGTGTGTTTTCCCCCTGTGTGTGTGTGTGTGTGTGTTTCTCGCAGTGTGTTTGACTCTGTGTCTCACACGCCTTTGGCCAAACATGCAAATATTTGCTTTATTCATTTCCCTCCTCATTCCCCAGGACACACACACACACACACACACACAAACGCACGCACATGCACAACACACGCACGCACACACTACACACATGATACCAGAGGTGGTTGTGAGTCTTAGTAAACAAGCTTTTATATTTGTATTTGTTCTCTCGCACACAAAACAAGGCTCAACACTTCCACTGAAGTTTGTTTTTCCTGCGGAGTAGAAAGAGGATTTAGTTGATGTTTCCTGGGCTGTGATGTTTGTGATCGTCTCTGCATATTAAACACGTTCATAAACTTCTTTGCTCATAATAAAAACGTCCTTATGGCTCCATCACCTGTCGTAAATACCAAAATATATATCCACCTGTATTCTACCATATCAAAAAAAACCTGGAAAACATCAACCTAGAGATCTTCATCTGTAATAAACTATATTTAAAGTTTCTTGTGTTAGCTGCTTGAATTTGTGAAATAATAAATGTCTAAATCTTTGTATCGTGTTTTTAAAGATGAAGCATCAGAAAGGACAAAACTCGGATTGAATATACATTAGGTATTCTCTTTACTATATACTCTCTACTTATATATAGATATATTTATATACTCTCTACTTTCAACACCCTGTCCCTGTGACTCGAATCCTAAATCACATTTGGAGCATGAGTGGAATAAATAGATTCGTCTTCCAGTGAGTTTCAGTCGGAGTGTCTCTGCTGACTTGTCATGTGTCGTCCCCGTGTCTCTCCCAACCTGAGCGTCCCCCCCCCCCACCCCCCCACACGCCCCTCGCCGTCTCCAGAGCGAGGCCTCGTCTCATTGGCTGCAGCTAATCGGGGTGAAATTTGAGTCCAAATATCATAAAGATAAGAGACATCGGCCGCGGCTTCGATTCAAATGAAGTTCAGGATAACACAACAAGTTAATCAACGACACAGAGTGATATCTGCAATCACTACTCGGGGGCATTAATGGAAGAAGCTCTAGTCTTCAGTTTCTCTCCTGTGATTCTGGTCAGATTGTGTGTGTTTGTGTGTCTGTGTGTGTTTGTGTGTGTAAGAAGTGCTGCCTGGAGCTCTCTTATGAGTGTGATTATTGAACAAGACGTACACACGTCTCCGAGCCGCTGGCGAGCTTCACCTCCGCTCACATGTTTATTAACCATAGAGAATCAACACCTCGTTTATAGTGAGAATGTTGACTGCAGGGAACAGGTCAAAGGTCAGAGGTCAGAGGGAACAGCCTCTAGAACCTGCATGTTCATCTAGAACCTGCATGTTCTCTAGAACCTGCATGTTCATCTATAACATGCAGGTTAATCTAGAACCTGCATGTTCTCTAGAACCTGCATGTTCATCTATAACCTGCATGTTCATCTAGAACCTGCATGTTCATCTAGAACCTGCATGTTCTCTAGAACCTGCAGGTTCATCTAGAACCTGCAGGTTCTCTAGAACCTGCATGTTCTCAAGTGTTTACAGTTTACTCGTATAGTCATAATCATAACGTACATTATCTCAAGGCACTTCACATATTACGGTGGAACCATCACACGTGTGATTAGCGTGTCAGGATGATTACATGGACAAATATTAGTTTTGATAAGGAGCTAAAGCTCGTATGGACAAAGATCTCTATAATTTTAAAAACATAATCTGAAAGTCAACATGGACCCGTCCTGGTGTCAGTAACTGAGTTCTTCATGTAATGACCAGAACCTGTGTCGGGTCGGGAGGTGTGAAGTGAACGAGCTCGTTGATCCTCGTCACCTCTCTCCTACCTCCTTGTCTCACTTCCTCTCTCCTATAAGCCCAGGCCCCTGTTCAGGTTAATGAGGTATTGATTGGATAAGGGCCGGGCGAGGGGCCCCTCCTCTCAGGGCTTCGGTTCTGCTGAATTATGAATGCTCATGCACGGCTATATATAGCTGTGGTCCACCGGTCACAAGAAAGCCAAAAGCCATGTTCCTCTTCGTCTCCTCGTCTTCCTCCCCTCTCCGTCCTCTCTCTGATGGATCGCTCCGCTTCCTTCAGTGTCGAGTTCCTCTGTGTCCATGGTGGAGGCTGTGTGTGTGTGTGTGTGTGTGTGTGTGTGTGTGTGTGTGTCTGTGTGTGTCTGTGTGTGTGCTCTGGTTTGAGCTTGAATGAATCTTTGAGCAGCTCAGTTGCTCTCGACAGGAAGCGGAGCTGCAGCACTGGGAGAGTTTTTATTTCCTTCCCATGTTCTCCTGTGTTCACGCTGAAGCAGAAACGTCTTCTTGTCGTTTCTGAGAAGTTCATCTAAACATCTAATGACTCATCTTCTCCCCGAGCACCATCGACACCGACCCCCCCGGCCTCTGGCCCCACCAGGCCGAATCATGACATGTGTCATATTGATGGTATCCAATGAGAAGTGTCAGTCACCCCCCCCCCCCCCACCCCCCTGCCACAGTCAGAGCTCTGCCTCCGAGTGTTTCCTCCTCTGATGTTTTTAATGCCCAGATTAATGTTCTGCATGTTTTAAGAATCCACATCTGAAGATATATGAATAATATTTCAGCTTTAAAAGAGATTAATCAGTTTGGAGAGAAGTCAGGTGCTTAAATACTTTGTCAGGTGTGTGTCTGTGTGTGTGTGTGTGTGTGTGTGTGTGTGTGTGTGTGTTTACATAATCTACCTCTGCTTTATTATTTAAATCATATTCTAAATCGGCAGCACTTCCTCGGCCTCATTCATATCTTCACCACATGTTTTAAGGCTGTGTTACAGTTTGTTGTTCGTCCTTCGTGGTGCAGATGTGGATTAGCTCGATGTCTTGTGATTCCTGTCATGCATGTAATAGTGTGTGTTTGTGTGTGTGTGTGTGTGTGTGTGTGAGTCTCTTAAGTTTGTGTCACGCTGCTCTCGGCTGTGCTGCTGGACTCTGTGAAGTGAAACGAAGTGACACAATGGAGGTTTCAGAGATTGGGGACAGCTCTGTGTGTGTGTGTGTGTGTGTGTGTGCGCTGTATAGTCATGTGCATTTTTTGCATAACACACTGAGAGAATCCCAGATGCCATAATGTATGTGTGTGTGTGTGTGTTAGTGGGTCTCTCTCTCCCTCTCTCTCTCGACCATGTCATGTGTGAACCCTTTTGGGCCCAGAGTTGCGTTCACTAACTGACCTACATTTGATTTTTTTTTTTTTTGCCCCATGGCTCGACTGAGACTTTTTGTCGTCGTCGTTATCTCATCCAGCCAATCACGTCGCCTCATGTCATGTGTCCGGTCACATCCCTCTGACCTCAGCCGTCCAATCACAGCTTCAGCCCCTCGCGGGACAGACCGCCTCCGTCCACCGGAGCTGACGGACTGACCCTTTAAAATATGAAAACATTCCATCATGTGGTCCTGGGGGGGGGTGGTCCGGGGGGGGGGGGGGGGGGGGGGGTAACTTTGACTTGCAGTGCTGATTTCTCACGCTGCAACCCTAATTATTTCCCCCCCGACTTGAAAGCCCGGCTCTGTTTCCCTGCACGTCGGCAGCTGGATGGAGGAAGAGATTGAAGCTTTTGAAAATTCTTTGAAGCTTCGGGTTTTTTTTTGTTATCAAAGCCGCCTTTGTAGGCCGCATGAATTTTGCATGTGCAGGTTTAAGGGAACTTTGTGATGTGTGTGTGTGTGTGTGTGTAAGTAAGTGCGTTTTCAACGTACACAATGCTGCACTAATTTGAGAAGCGAGGACAACTGAAGAAGAAGGGAGATTATCAGCTGCCTGTCAGAATCCATGATGGATTTAATCTAAACTGAATGAAATCTCCAAATATGAAAAAATGAACCTTTAAAAAAGCTCGTTGTGGGTTTATCTGAAGAGTTTGTAGTCCACTGTGGGTTTGTACCATCGGGCATGGAACCCAAAATAAACACAGGAGGATGATGTGTGTGTGTTTGTGTGTGTATGTGTGTGTGATACCATCGCACAATGATCTAGGTCGGATGACACAACTTCATTTGTTTCTGGCATCCGGCCAAAACAAGACTGAAGGGTTGATAATGAGGGATTACACAAACACAAATACAAACACACACGCACACGCTCACAAACATGCTCACATAGCAACACACACACACGCACACTTTGACAGCTTTAACAACTCTTTCACTCAAACCTTCACACTGAGCTGATGTGATTTTTTAAACTTGTTCGCTTTTCGTTGTGTTTTCTCTTCTGAGTCTTAGTCCAGAAACTCACTGAGGTCAGAGGTCAAATCCTTCTCCTGCAGATGAAACCCTCAAATCAAAACCATCAGCATGTGAACCTCAGTGGTTTTAAACGTGCTGATGGTGTCTGGTGTCAGGAGGTCACATGTAACGACTCTTTAACAGGAACACGTTTCCACACAGACTCGGTTTATTAGTCCGGTTTATTCCTGCGATGGAAAGTATTTGACACGAGACATTGACCCTCTGATGAGACAAGTGGCTCCACCTGAAGTGTGTGTGTGTGTGTGTGTGAATGAAATGTGAGTGTGTGTGCGTGCGTTGCAGACTTAACCTTTCTATTCCTGCTAAAAACACACACACACACACACACACACACACACACACACACACACACACTCATTCATACTCGCACATTTTGTCTTTGTCTCTGTCTGCCTCCATTTCCATTTAATGGAGGGTGAGGTGGGGGGTGTAGCTGCTGCAGTGAGCGGCAGCGGGGGGGGGCGGGTGGGGGGGGGCATCTGGTTGAAAATTGCGATATGTATTTATGTTTCTCTGTATATGGTTGCCAAGCAACAGCAGGACGAGGTTATTTACAGTTAATAAAAACTGAGTGACATTAGCCGGTGTATCAGAGGTAAAGTGTTCAGTGCTTTAAGATCCGGGAGGAAAGACAAGGCCGTGTGTGTCTGTGTGTGTGTGTGTGTGTGTGTGTGTGTGTGTGTGTGTGTGTGTGTGTGTGTGTGTGTGTGTGTGTGTGTGTGTGTGTGTGTGTGTGTGTGTGTGTGTGTGTGTGTGTGTGTGTGTGTGTGTGTGTGTGTGTGTTTGTGTCTGTGTGTGTGTGTGTGTGTGTGTAAGAGAGAAAGAGAGTGTCCTTTGTGAATAGTGACTAATAAATGCTTCCACACACTGTATGTATAGATGTGTGTGTGTGTGTGTGTGTGTGTGTGTGTGTGTGTGTTTGTGTGCATTATAATTGCTCACTCAGCCTTGTCTTTGTAGATTTTTCTGTGTGTTTCTGTTTGTTTGTTCTGAGCCCAAAAAGCCTTTTGCATTAGCTCCGGCCTCGTCTATTATCTGTGTGTTTGTGTGTGTGTTTGTGTGTGTGTGTGTGTGATTGTTGTGCTCACACATCATTGTCTGTGTGTGTTTGGAAACGAGCTTCCAGGCCATTGTCTGAAGCAAAGTTTATTTTCCTTATCGTCGGCTTCCATGAGATATTAAAACGTGTTTATTTGCGTGCTGAATCCACTGGTGTGATTTGCGGTGACAAACTGCTTTGTGCGGCGATCTTTGTTGTGTGTTGCCGCTGGGTGAAAACAGTGGAGGCTGTGCATCAGCAAAATATGTCCTACGGGGGGGGGAGGGGAACAATCACTGTCATTTATGTTCCTTACCCTTCAAAAGATGAAACAATGGTTCAAACAACCTTTAAAATTATGTCTAAATATTGTATTGTGACGGTTCTCTTTTTTTTGTGGTATTTTCCTTGTTGTCACGTGTGTTGTTGTGATATTAAACACGTCACTTTGTGTTAATATCACGTCTCTTCTCTGTTTCTCAGGCTTTGAAAGCATCTTGGAAGGCTTGTTTGGGCCGGGACTAGTCAAAGATATCACCCTGTTCCAAGGTAAACACACGCACACACACACACACACACACACACACACGCACACACACACACACACACACACACACACACACACACACACACACACACACACACACAGGGGCCAAGGTTTATTAAGAAGGGACAATAATGTGTGAAGTAGTTCCTTGTTTACTGATCTGCAGCTCTTAGATTCAAGCAAAGGCACCATTACTGAATATATTTTGATAACACACTTATATTTATTATTTGTATTGTTATGACTTTTTATTTGTATTTTATTTATATATGGTTCCATTTGTTATTTTTAAGACCACTGATAGGATATGCCCCTGGTGGTTATAACTGGTCTCTGTGAAGATTAACTAAATGACATAAAATCAGGGAAATCCGAAATGATAAACATAATATATTAATAATTATAATTAATATAAATGTCTTTACGTGTCCTCCCCTGACTTTGTTAGTGCTCGTGTCAGACTGACCGCTCAACGTGTTTTCAAAATCGTCCAGATCACCAGGCGACTTAACATCCACAAAAAAAACATAATAACACAATAATGGAAAGAAACTCTGATAAAACAAAACCTCAGCTCTAAATCTAGATTATGATCTGTTAACTGTATTTCATGGCCCTGCCCACAGAATGAACTCATCTGAACAGATTATATTATATATACTTCATTCAGGACAAACTCTTTAGTCACTAAATGAGAAAGAACAGAAAGCTCCGGAACCAGCTGAAGTAGATGTGAAGAATGAAAAGGTCAGACCGCGACCCACTGAAACCAGTCAGACCATGACCCACAGAAACCAGTCTGTCCGGTCTCGTATTGTCTTTATCAACAAAGGTGGCGGCCAACATCCGCTGATGCAACAGAACCACAACATACCAGAGATGCTTCTTAAAACTCACTTCCCACCTCGAGTTGATCCTGTCGAGTCAATTTACAATATGTGCGTTTTATTTACCTCCAGAGTGAAGGTAACACAATCTGCACTGAAGAACCACACAACGCTGTGGGATTCCACGAGGCTGGTCATGTGACCCGTGTCTCAGAGAGGGTTTCCCAGCTCAGAGTGACACACATCAAATATAGATACCATGAGCGCAAAGCCAGTGACGACCAGTATCACCTAAACACCCACAACTCTCTCTCTCTCTCTCTCTCTCTCTCTCTCTCTCTCTCTCTCTCTCTCTCTCTTGCCTCCATCTCAGGGAAAGGAGGTCAACATGGCGTCCAGGAGTCATGTGACCCCCTCCCCCACCAACTTAAGGCATTTTTAGAATATTTCCAATATTTCCACTCATGCATCACACTTCCACGCCGTCTCAGAGTGGCTGTACATGCTATGTGCACACAGTGAAACACACACAGACACACAGACACACACACACACACACACACACACACACACACACCAGAGCTCATATACGTGCAGCAGCATTAAGGTTGAAAGATTTTGTGGCGTTGACATGTTCACACATTTAAATTGAAAAGAAAAAGAACGTGGAACATGCTCCATACATGTTCCCCCTCCAATGGCGCCGATCCCTCTCCACATCAGGCAGTAATGATTTCCAATATTTCCCAGAATTCCAGAGGCGCACCACTCGAGAGAATTGGGCTCGTTTCCGCTGCTGCAGAAAAGTGTGAATATATAATATATATTGTTGTGTGTTTGTAGATATCAGGCCACTGCATTTAAACACCAGTCAGGCCTGAGTCACAAGACTGGGATGTACATTAGAAAAACAAAACCAGTCAGAACCACTCAACTACACACACTCTCCTCCTTGTCTGACTGTGTTCTCGAGTCCGGCTCGGTGAGAGAGAACCAGAATCCCTCTCAGGTTGTGTTTGGTTTGGTTCCTGTAAAGCACTTTGTGTGTTGTTCTATATAAATACAGTTTATTATTATTCACAAACCCAAACCTGCCACCTGAACCCACAAGCAGCCATTTCAACATGAGGTGTCGGACCCTACACATCCAGTAAACCACAAACACACACACACACACACATGAATCAGAGCAGCAGGAAAACAAACCAGTGTGTGCGTTGAACTGGTTTCTGTCAATATTAAATAGAGAAAATGCTTCTCATTAACGTGATGCTTTTGAAAACCAGGATGCAGCCGGAACACGGAGCTGGTTAATTAAGAGACTGTGGACGCACCGGCTGAGCACAAACACACAGAGTTAAAGATTCATGTCAACACACACACACACTACACACACACACACACACACCTGAGTACTGGGAGGGGTGGGGGGTCACGTTAGCAGTGGGACTGGAGCTAATTGGCGCCTTCCCCGGGAAACTGTATGTGGCGCAACCACAGGGTTCAAGCACAGTTCACCTTTGACCTTTTCATTACAGCGAGAGAAAGACTCTCCACACACACACACACACACACACACACACACACAGACACACACACACACACACACACAAGCGATGTGATTTGTGATCATGGCAGAAGACGTCATTGTTCTTAAAGTCTCAAACGTGTGTTTCTTACAAGTCTTCGCCTCTCGTGGTTAAAATGTTTAACTTGTTTCAAACAAAAAAATTAATAAATTCTGATTTATAAAAAATGCTAAAATAGGTGGATAGGTACTTTGAATAAGAGCCAGATGTATTTTTCTGGATAGATAATAAGACACAACAGACCCCAACCCTGTGTCTGCTGACTTACACCTGTATTACTGTGGGATAAATATATGTCTATATAATTTCTCCATATTGTGACACTATAAAAAAACAACTTTAAATGTTTGAAATCCAGTAAAAAGGGTTTTGCATGCTGGAAAGGTCTTGAAGGCTTGAATCATGTTTTGATTTCCTAGAGAAAAATACTCAAATCTCTTCATTTTGTGAGTTTTCCTTCTTCAAACTTCTCCTCTGCTGCACTTTGTTGTTTCAGGTGAATTAACTGGAGATTAGGTTTTTATCTCTAGAGACGAACTTTGTGCAGTTTGGATTTTTAAGACGTTTGCTGATAAGACAAAGTGAAAAGTCCACAATCTGCTGCAAAGTGGTTTGTGTTGGGAGACACTGAGCATCATGGGAGCTGGAGTTTGTGTGGATTCCTTTAACCCTCTGCTTCCTGTCCCCCTCTCGCTGCAGACTGCGAGCCGGAGGAAGTGTCTGACTGGTCCTTCGACGAGAACTGTCTCTTCTGCTGCTTGAGACGTGAGAAGATCAAGGTGACAGACAGAAACTGAAGGATTCATGAGGAGGACGGGGACAAATACACACGTGTCCCAAAATGTCCAACGACTCCTTCGAACAAAACTTACAAACCAACGAATGGTTTTAGCTTTAAACAAGTTAATTAATCATTTAGTTTTAACTGTGCATCATTTTATATCCAAGGCTGATAATGAATTAATTATCAATATCTATAATAGACGTGTTTTATATTTTCAAAGCTTTCGATACCATCGTATACGTGATGGTTAAAAAACATTGTATCATAATGTTGAATATTTAATAAGAGCAAAAAATTATCAAATATAAACACCACACATTTTGTGTTATATATCTGCCGCCATTTTGAGCTACGTATTTAAAAACTCCTCATCTTTGTCTTTGCCTCCTCTTCCTCCCTCACACTTGTTATTTGTGTTTTCCAACCATCACGGTCTTGACCCCAATTTAGCTTCAGAAAGGAATACTACATAACTGTGTGTGCGTGTGGGTGTGTGTCTCTGTGTCTGTGTGTGTGTCTCTGTGTGTTAGTGTGTCTCTCTGTGTGTGTGTCTGTGTGTGAGTGTGGGTGGACGGAGACAGGGGTGTAAATTAGTGCGACTCCCACCGCAGCAGAGAGGCCGGCGACGCCTCCTCTCCGTGTTTCTCAGATAAAAAAAGTGATCAGAGCAGAATAATAACCAGTTCCTTCTTAACGTGCACACACACACACACACACACACACATACACACACACACACACACATTCGTGGTGGTTACCTGTGTCTCTGCTGCAGACTCGAAACATTCACGTGAGGCAGCCACTTGCCGTTACATCCCCCCCCCCCCTACACACACACACACACACACAGACACGCACACACTCTCTGCTTAAAAAGAACAAAAGGCAATGGCCCGTGTTTGATTCCTTGTGGGGGGGGGGGGGGGGGGGGGGGGGCGGCTGCTGCACGTCACCACACTGGCTGTTTCTAAAACCCCAGAGACAGATTCATTCATTCAAACCCACACATGTCCTGATCGGTGGAGGCCGGGACGTCTCTCTATTAATTAACATATGGATCTTATCAGAGGCTCCGTGATGGAAACGTGCATATTTTTATTTTGCAGGAATTTTCTTCAAAACTTTATTTAATTGAAAGAAACTTGAAGCTTTTGACGACGTCAGCAGAATGAGCCCCCCCCCCCCCCCCCCTTCTGGTTCTTCTGGTTTTGGGGGATGTTTTCTATTTTCATTTTATTGTTCTTTATTTTTGGAGAGTGAAGGAACAAGGGATTGAGGAGGCGAAACGAAGAAGGGAAGGAAGTAGGAGGGGCGGGGCGGGGGGGGGGGGGGGGGGGGGGGGGGGGTGTCCTTCCCTCTACCGTCGAGGGTCGCTTGTTTTTCAACTTGACCCCGGTTTGACCTCCAGGGTCGGCCATCTGTCTCCTAAAAAACATCCCGGCTCTGCCACCACCGCCACCACCACCACCACCACACTCCATCAACCCCATCTGTCGCTCTGTCGTTCCTCCTCACTCTCTCTCTCTCTCTCTCTCTCTCTCTCTCTCTCTCTCTCTCTCTCTCTCTCTCCGTGCGGGGGTTAGCAAAATCCTGAAGATCCACACGACATCACACAAGATCCTTTGTGAAATACAGTTATTACAAAAAAAAAAAAACACATCTAAATAAACCAGAGAAGAATCAATTAAACTAAGTCTATCAGGGATTAAAGGAGATCGTCTGATTGGTCAATAATGGCGTTGGCCTCATAGTGTGCAAATCATGACACCAACAAGACGAACGATTTGCAGCCGGCTTCATTAGATTCCTCTTCTCACTCAATACAATTTTTCATCTTTTATTAATCTGTCGGGCTCCGAGGCTTTCGGCCGCTCGCCTGCTTGTGAAATGCCAGCGGAGCTTCAGGGGGCGGGGCCTATCGATCCATTGATCTGAGGCCCAAAGCAGAACGAGAGAGAAAGTGATGAGGGGGTTAAAACACAGAGAGGGAGGAACGGCCTTAAACACACACACTCCAACGTCCGCTTGTTCCTTTGTCTCTGACACACACACACACACACACACACACACACACACACACACACACACACACACACACACACTCCCTGGTTAGTGTTGTAGAGACAATAACAACACACTCATTTTAGCCACAATACGAGCAGTGGGTGTTAATCCAACAAGACGCTGGATCCACATTCCGACTGAGCTCTGGGCCCTTTCAGAATAATCCCTCGTTGGCAGACCTGAGTCTCGCCCTGGGTGAAGCCATCTGATTGGCTGTGAGCTGGCCAAAGGCCCGCCTCCAACCAGTGAGCTGTCCCAACGCCACGTCTCCCTGTCGTGGCTTTTCATTGGTCGACACATGTTCTGGGAGAGTTGAAGCCTTTTGCTAAACTCACAAGAGAACCAGTAAGATGTGAGACGTGGGACATAAAGGACGTGAGGACGTCGTCCTCTGACTCCGCTCGGGGACATGGAGACAGGAATGTGAAATATTCTATTAACAACTCATGCAAACAATAGTAAAAGTCAACAGTCAGATTAGTGGTGACTGGAGGAGGCAGAGGCTCAACTGAGCACTTTATTAGGAACACCACACTAACACTACTCATTGTATATGATTTATAATGAGTAAAATATATTTATGAGTTGGACAAAACGCGACATAAACAGAGTAAACAATTAATTATAATTGAAAAATATGTAATTAGCAGAGTTAATGATAAAAAGTAGGAGGACACGGACACGTCACAATGTTAAAGAAAATGAAATTCCTGGACCCGCCCCCTTAATCGATTTCCCCATCCCCCCCCCCCCCCCCCTCACCAAGTTCAGTAAAATTAGGTCGGCAGGTTTTTGCGTAATCCAGCATTGAAAACATAACCTCCTGGTAAGATTATGAGTTTCCGCCTCACGGTGATGAGTTATCGTTTTAAATATCTATATTTTGATGTTGTGCCTTTTTTAGATGGTAGAGAGTGAAAGTGAAGCATTAGGAGAGAGAGAGAGAGAGAGAGAGAAGGGGAATGTCTTTTAAATAATGGTTTAACCGGCTGCAATAGGAACCGGGGACCTGCTGCTGGGGACATATGTGGTTGACACCTTAACCCTTCGGGTACCAGCCACTATGGAAGATCCACCGTGTGCATCCATAGACTCCATCATAATCAGCCCTTTTCTCTCTAAAGAACATGAGAAGTCTGCTCGTACCTTCAGATATCTACAGTCGGACGAGGTGCAGCGAACCCGTAATGTGATTGTGTGACAGGGTATTTATTGTTTGACGGAACCGACTCACTAATTGTCTCCTGTGTGCGTCTGTCTGTGTAGGACCACGCTGCAGAGGACGGGGGAGGCAGCCAGTCGCTGTCCGAGTGTGAAGACTTCAAGCGGGAGCTGTCTCGGATCAGCCGGCTGGAGAGACAGGCCCAAGACTTCCTCAATGCTGTGTTCCACCGAAAAGGTACCACACACACACACACACACACACACACACACACACACACACACACACACACACACATGCACACACACTCTCATCAGTAATTTCTTTACTCATTATCACATTCCCTCTGGTCATGAATAACTAGAATATCTCAGTATTTCCAGAGGTGTATTTCAAACAGGTTAAGTCAGAAAATTTGGTTAATCCTCATGAGAAATCAGAAAAACCTATAAGGAAATATAATACCAGCGTATAATATATATTTTATATTTCAGACATTACCTGCATTTAATTATTTTCTGGACCAACTGTTGAAACGAGATCTTTTACGACCTGGAGGAGTCATCATGTATTTTAGAATCGGCGGCAGCAGAAATCAGTTTTATTGCTTTCAGATACAGAACTCGATATAAAAACATTATAATATCAATAAAAGCAAACAGGGCTGATGTCAAAGGTTCTCGTCGCTTTGCTTCACAAAATCTAAATATGTTCTCGTCTGCGAATTATCTTTTCTTTGTGTCAGTGTTCGTTCACATCGAGGGGTTAACTTGTTGTTAAGTGCTTTGGAATAATCAGATGAGTGTCTCCTGCAGAAGACTCAGCTGTTCTCTGGAATATCTGCTGTAGCTCATTAGTTTTCTCTTTGGCTGCAGAGAAGAAAGAAATTGCATCAGTTTAACGATCACAAAAACATGAGCTATAAACTTCTTCAGGTAGTTAAACATCTGGACTTTGGGAGTGTTTAAGTTTTATACTCGTTAGGGTTTTGAAAACTATGTATAAAACAGACTGAGGATATCTGTACCCTGAATTAGGAAGGACACACGTCTCTGATGTGTAGAGTCGAGTATCGTCTGCATAATATGAGAATTTGTACAGTTTGTAAATGGATAAGAAAAGGGGACCGTGTATCGATCCCTGAGGGACGCCACATGGAACTTCACCAAAGTTTTACATTTGGAACAAAGGCGTTTCTGCCCTGTAGTCAGACCTTAAACTGGTTAAAATCTGGGCCAAAGAGGCCGACCCACTTTTCAAACTGCACTAGCAGTGGCGTGATTGATGCGAGAGGCCGTGTGGGGAAACCCTGTAGAAGGTTATTTTACAGACACGAGATGCCAGGGGTGAATTTCAGAAGCTGGAAACTTTAAAAATAGGATGAAAATTATCATCTGGTCGTTTCGTCACATTTCTCAACAACTCACACAAACTCCCCGTGAAAAAAATGAAAAATACAAGAATACAGTTAATACTTGGAAAAGTTTGGTCACAAAAGTGCAAATCCGAACTGCTCAGAGTATTTTCAGGGATTAATCAGAATCTGATGAGGTGTTTGGGTCCATGCAGGCGGACGAAGGTCTAAATACCAAACCAGCGGATGTGCCCGGGTCACTGTAGGACTTTTATATAATTAGTCACAGGAGGATTGCTGCCTAAATGTTGAGAGACAAATATAAAGCTGCAGCACGTTGATGCACAGGTTGTGTAACCCTGAGCAGTGTGGGGGCTGGTTCCCCTTCAGGCCATCGAGGAGACATCTCCATAAACCATGACATTGTTTTGTTTAAGAGTGGAAGAGGTTTGCATTTGCGTTTCAGTACATATAATAAAAAACAACTCAAGATCTTTTCATTGGTATTTTTCAATCCTTGATGGATTTTTTTGTGCTCCAGCTCGAGCTGTGCGAACCGAAGGTGCTTGCACTCATGCCTCAGTAAATTATTTCCGTGGCTCTTTGAAGATTCAGTTTAATAACCTTGAGCCCGAGGGCAGAGGCAGTGAAAGGGGAATGAAATCTGTCCAAAATGTGTAGGCGCAGAGCTGAAGAGAGAAATGCACAATGGAGTTTAAGAGTTTCACTTCTCCTCTGAAAAACTTCTTATGGAATGAGTCACAGCACAAAGGTTTAAGTACAGTTGAGTATTAATCATGAGTTTCTGAACCTACAGGAAATATTTAAATCTTTCTTCTCACTAAAGCAGAATATATGTGAACATGAACTTAGAAGTTTAATAACTCAAACTATTATCAAAGCTCACAAATCAGAACTATGCACATTACAAAACATGCTCAGGTTGCTTCAGGATCCGTTTTTTTTTTATTTAGAAAATGTGAGTTTGATGCCAAATCTAGGTCAATGTCACAATATAGAAAATATTATTTCATAACAGAGATGTATCCTGTTTTTAATCATTTAAAAAATACTAGACTGCAGTCGACAGATGAATTCTCCTGTGAGGAGCTCTCGCTTTCCTGCGTCCACACTAGTAATGTTTCATCTTGTCAGAAATAATTTCTCAATCTTTTTAATACACAATCTGCCTCCTGTGTTTCTTTATGTTTGAAATGTACACATGAGAATATCCAGACTCAAACCTGCCTGTGGACTGATGTGAAAACACGATATTGCCGATGGCGTATCTGCATCTGAAGAAAGCGTCTCGAGTCTCAAACGGCAAAATATCCTTCAGTCTGTTTTTGTAACTTTTGATTTATGAACATTTGAAATAGAAACAGAAAGAAAGAGGTCATGGTATAATTAATACGTGATGCAGTAATTATGAAAGATCTGTTTTGGTTCCCGTTCTTTATGGAGACGTGAGGATTAGTTGTTCTAGAGCTTTGATCAAGAGACCGGCAGCAGGTCGTTGTTTTCTGGAATCAGTGTTTTGTCACTAATCATTTTGAGGAGTTGGTGTCTGTGGTCAGTTCATCAGGGATGGGACAGCTGCTCAGTTTTTTACTGTTTGTTAAACTGGAAATATGGACATGGTCATTTTTACACAACTCGTAACTGAGTTTGTTTCAACTTGTGTTTGGGATGACAGAAGTTTCTCTGCAGGTCCAGGAGTCTCTGGTTTGCTGCTCTTATCATACTTGTTCAGAAATGCTCTAGTGCATCGGATTCGGTTGTTTTTGGAGCAGAGAGAATATAGAAATATAAATACTTCACTTTAGATGTGTTAATGTTGATTCTGTATATTCTTGTATTTACAATCCCGCCCAGCTTTGTTGCAGGACTCAAACAAATTCAAAGTCCCTGAATATTTGCTGATTTAACATTTTCCTTTCTGGTTGTACCGTGTTCTGTGTGGTGGTGGTTAGTTAGCGGCAGAGCAGAGGCCGAGCACCGGTGGTGTGAGTCGTGTTGTTCCAGGAGAGAGGGAGGAAACAGATGTCTGTCCAATCAATGCCCAGTCCTAATCAATGTGGCTGTACTCACACAGGCAGAGCTGCCCGAGGAGCTGCTATATATAGACTCAAACAGTCACACAGGCCTCGCCATGATGGGACGCACACACACACACACACACACACACACACACACACACACACACACACACACACACACACACACACACACACTGATAGAGGCACTCAGGAATGTGTTGTCATGCGACGTCACTGCTCTGAGACAATGTTCTGCCCTCGTGGTCATTTTTTAATTGTTATACAGAAGGTATAATGATATATATTTATATATTTATATAACTGGTTAAAATGAGAGATTGTGAACCTCCGGCTTCAGGTCATTTTAGAATAAGTCTTATTATGTCTTTATGTTTTCATCTGTTAGTTTGTTAGAGAGTTTGCAGGATTACACGGAAACTACCGGACTGATTTCCTGACTTGTTGACAGGATGTGATTTGGGTCAGGAAGGAAATCATCAGGGATCAGGGGGCGGAGCCAGCATATTTTCTTTGTTGATTTCTCAGATAATTATTAATGGAACTTTATGCGATTTTGTGCAAAAATCGGCATTAGTGAATTTACATGGGGTTTTTTGTGAAGAGATTGTGGAGCCTTGATGGAGGAAGTAATAAGTAATCAATATAGTAATTGTGCAGCTTTCTAACAATCAAATAATAATGTATAAAATAAATGAGGCTGTGTCATCAGCTGTTAGCCAATTAAAAGTCAAAATAAGGAATCATGGATACCTGTTAGAAGCTGAAATGTTTAAGTAAATTATCCAGAAATGTTGCTTGTTTCATTTTTTCAATTTCAAACACTTGTTTTGTTTTAATCTTTTCTTCTATTTAGCAACTTGATTATTTAAAATTTCTAAATTGTATCTGAGGGAAAAGAAGCTAAGTTAAATAGTTTAGTAGCAAGTTCACATTTTTTAACTCCAGATTTATTGATATTAAGGATAATTGTTACATCCCTATAATATAAAGTTTTGCAATTCCAGGTACAGTCATAAATCTCATAACCTTTTTCATCACACTGACAGAGATACTGTATAATTTTGCCTGGAAATTTAAAACATTTAAAACACAATTTACATCACATTCCTAATTGTTGTCTTCATTTAAATTCATTATTTCATAGTTTAATTCTCTCCATTTGAAGCTTTGTCATTAACTGGAGTTTCTCCTCTATTTAAATCTGATCATTTCTCAGTCAGAAAAACACATTTATTACTGTGTCGTCTTTATCCCTCGGCTACGGTGGAGTGGCAGCTAAAAATACCCAGGATGCAATGTGACCTGATGTTATGTCCCCGTCCGTTGGACACAGCGTAGTGAGGTATGCAGCCAGACTCACGATGTTATCTGCGTTCTAACACCAACACGTTGTTCCTGTCGACTCTCTGCTGCTGGAAGCTTCCTCTCTCAGGCCGGGCGCTAGAATTCCTGAACGACTCAAGGAAATGTTTTTACACAAAGCGCCGCTGCCCGACCTCTGGTGTACGTTTGCTTGAGTCGCGTTGCACAATGGACGTTTCCTCACAAACAGCAGCGACTGGTACGTTCCCAGGAGAGAAGCTGCAGCTCGCACCTGTAGAAACCAACTCACACACATTTAAAGCACATTTATGCATTTTCTGGGTTTTTTCAAAAGGCCACACACGTTATTTACATGACTGAAAAAACCTGAGAAATCTATTTATTGGTTGAACTTGATCCAGATGCTTCAGTTCTCAGTTCAGGGTTTGTTATGTCCATGTTAACCAGATCATGTCAGGAGCCGGGATTACAGGCTCGGGTCAGGAGGACCAGCGGGCACAGAAATCAAACGGCATTAACCGAGGATTCATTCGTACAAACACAAACATGCAGGTGAAATCAGAACCTTCAGGGTGGAAGATTTAAAAGGACGACAAGTACAGGAAGAATAAAACTGCTTTGGTAGCTTGTCTGTTTTTAAAAATAGATTTTGTTCTTCAGAAGACTCGAGATGAACTCTTTAATCACAACATCACCGTCGCTGACTTCTCCTCCAAAATCTACAGACGCTTGTTATTCTGTGGAGATGTGACACGAGCCCAAACACTCTTAAAACAAGTGTCATGTTGTTATTGAATATTGATTAAAGCAGCTCATGGTTTAATTATTCTTTCTCTCCGCCCGTTCAGACGAGTTAATCGCTGTTTTCTTTAAAACGCCTCACACACAAAGAGGCTTTGTTGTTTATTCTGCTGTGCTTGACTCCAGGTTGTTATTCCTACCTGTCGACTCCAGTGTTCATGGTTACACGAGACAATAATATGTGAAACAGTTGGTAATTTTTCTGTGATATTAATTATTATTATATTATATATAAATCACAGCACTAAGTAGAGAACTTGTTTCCTCCGAGACCCGACAGTCCAATCAGTCCTCTAAACATTTCAGATGTTTTTTTTTCATCCAAAATCCAAAATTATTCTCCGGAAAATTACTGAAAATGTTGAAAACGTTCCAACTGGGGATGTAAACGAAAGTGATGTTTGATCCGAGTTCTTCGCTGATCAATATCTCACAGATTCCATGATAATCTGTTTGGTAATTTTTGCTTAATCCTGCTATAAACAAACATGTCCTTGACAGAGGGAATAACTTCAGGCCCGTCAACTAAACGTTCATTGTTTTAAACTGTTATTTTCACTATAAACCTTTCGCTGGTCCTAACATATTAGACATAAGAAAACTAAAGTTCCAGTTTAGGGATAAACTAGTTGTATAAACAGCATCAAGCCTGTAGGTTCAGAGTTAAAAAACAGGAAGCATGCTGGGAAAGCAGATGTGAGCGGCACGGCTGGAAAATAGCAGCATTTAGGAGCGAGCCATGTGATTCTATAGTGCGTTAACCCCCCTCAGCAGACCGGGCTCAATATACCATACATACATTGTGTGTGGGTTTCTGGATTATTTCATCATATCGTCAGGATTATATTTTGGGGATAATGTATTGTTTGCAGGATTTAGGGTTCGACTCGGTGGCGAACATGAAAGAATCCAAATAATAAAGCCGCCGGTTGTGAGGAGATAAGTACTGTTGACTTATCTGGGACAATGCCAGATTAATGCATTAATAACAAATGAGTGTCGTCATTGTCACTGTTTTGCTGAACGTGTATTAACCCGACAGATCCATGACCAGTGCTTGATATGGGTTTGTTACGTGGCAGTGGGGATAATGGGACATTGTGTCATCTGTGTTTTCTGTCCGTTCCTACAACAACGTTTTAGTTTGAAAAATCACCAAGTGAAAACATGAGTTAGAACTTTAGATTTCAGCTCAATCTGTGGGATCTCTGCTTGAAGAACGACGAGCAGTTCTGTGATGCACACACTGATATCATGATGCTCTCATCACAGTCAATAGGCAGGATTAAGTCCAGTTTCTCTGTGATTTTTGGATTATTTAAGCAAAGCATCAGGATTACATTTTCAGGATGAAATGGGATAAACGATCTGTTGAACGTGGTGATGACTGAACAAATTCCTGGAGGATTCTGACGTATTTTGCTCTCCTGTGTTTGTTTCTCTCCAGACCTCCCAAGTCTCTCAGACCCGCACATTCCTCTAGTGGCTCGTGAGATCATGCAGCGAATGATCCGCCAGTTCGCTGCCGAATATACCTCAAAAACTACTCAGGACGACCTGCCCCTGCCCAACGGCACCATGAAGGACCAAAGCCTACCGATAGCGGCGTCTCTGGCCCTGGGCTCCTGCTCCCCGCCCGGGGCCCTGCCGGCACCGAGCTCCCCTCCATCGTCTGCCTCCTCCTGCCCATCCCCGACCCCAGGGCCAGGCCTCAGCCCCACCTCCGCTAACGCTGCCGCTGCCGCTGCTGCCGCCTCAGCAGCTTCCTGCACCCAGAGCAGCAACGGCACGGGAGCCAGTAACGGCGGAGGAGGAGGAGGAGGAGGAGGAGGAGGAGGTACGGCTGCTGCCTCTGCACAGAATCCCGTCCTCAGCAAGCTTCTCATGGCCGACCAGGACGGCCCGCTGGACCTCACCGTGAAGAAGAACCAGGTCGACGACGAGCCCAGCCAGCAGGGTGAGAGCAACACACTGGTTTTTATCACTAACGTTTGGTTTAGTCCCATCTTATACAGGACCACCTCTAACCAGGCTTTTATTTTAAACTTGGAAATAAACAAGTTACCTAATTACACCATCTTTTCTGGCTAAAGACAGGACAGTCCTCATAATGCTCCTGTGTGACCACGGTCCCCACATTGCAGTTAACACAGATATACACAAAACAAGTAAGAGGGGGGGCTTTAGCATTTGACCACTTCCTGTTTCGATGCCAAGTCGACGGGACAACAACAAAATAAAGACAAAACATTCATATTAACATTCAGTCCACTATCCCCACTATAGCCTGATGTTTGTTTCCTTCTTCTTTTTTTTTTATTCCTGCAAACATTTTACACATCAGATGAAAAACCCAGAGAATCCCACTTTTGTCTTTGAAGTCTTCTCCTCACCTTCACATTAGTGACGCGCTGGTGATTGCAGAACAGATTAATTTCCTGCACGTGGAGACTCTGATTCAACACGTACGGATGCTTGAGCAGATCACTGAGTAGCCGTCTTCTTTTGGATTGAGCCCCGGCAGCGTGATACCCGGCTCTGAAATGTAGCCCCGGCTCTCAGTCTCCGTTTAATCAAACTAAACCAGCAGGGGGTCTCTGTTTCCATCACCGAGCAGACTGCAGGGTGGAGGCGGCAGCTCGCTGCTTCAACCCTCAGCCGCAGTGTGACCGGTCACCCAATTTAATACCAGCTTTTTGGAATCTGCTTAGAGTAAGCCTCCTTAATTTTTACAAAAAAGATTTAGGCATTTATATCCACTGCTTGCTCACATGTTATCTCTCTCTCTCTCTCTCTCACACACACACACAGAAAACACCTTTCAGAGGAATTCTGGCTCTGATTATCCTTAAAGCTGGATCATATACTCCTTTAAATTATATCGTCCATGTCATTTCAAGGAATATGACGTTTTTAATGCTGCACAAATCAATGTTTCATCTAAATCAAGGAATCCAATGATTACATTAAATTTGAAAACATGCAGGGATGAACTCACAGACTTGAGCAGCTCCTCTGGTTTTTAACTTTTTAAAGCTTCTTTTCAGCTTCTAACAGTGATTAAGTTTCAGGACTCTCCTCACCGGGGTTTCTAAAAACTTCAGGCAGCTGCTTCGGTGAACGAAACCTCAATAAATCCAAGAAATGTCCCATAAACATTCTTTTTTCCACCAATACCAGAACCACATTGTTAATCGGGGTCTTTCTCAAGTCTTTAACACGTTTTCTCAGTAATGTGACTTATCCAGAGCGACAGTTCATGATCATGATTCAGACCTTTTCAACAGGCAGCTCTCATTACTGCCACCAGCCTGCTACGTGAAAACAAGCATGCTAATGTAGACGTGGAGGTTAATTAACATCGGCTCAGGGAAGGACCTCGTTAGTGTTTAATAGTCACGTTCATTATCACTGGACGTTTTGTGACGAGCGTCATTTGAGTTGTTTCAGAGCCAAAAGTCTTCGTACACACACGGTTCTGGATTCCTCGTGTTTATTGTCAGTGTGTGTGTGTTATTTTAATATGACCTAATGTTTTTCTGTTTTGTCCGATTAAACCACAAAAAGCCTCTGAAGATTAGTGCGTCCTATAGGGTTGTGTGGGCTAGAGGGGTCAGGAGGTCAGATGCACTTTAGGGATTACACCAGCAGAACATCGACAGAGACAGATCGTCCGGTTGTGAATTTATATTTATACGTTTTCATATCTGTGTGTTTTCAGTTTTAAAGATGCTCCTCAAGTTAAACAAATATTGACTTGTGATCCATAATGTTTTTACCGTTGTCGAGTTGGACACTGATCATGGTGCTGAAACTCAGATGATCCAAACTGGACTGAATATCAGAGAAACATGTTAAGACAGTTTTATTGTGAGTAAAAAGGGAGATTGTGTATTTGTGGTTGCAGCCCTGAAGATTAGGATTAGACAAAAAATTTGCATAAGGCCTCTTGGTGTTTTATATTTCTTTAATCCTAATCATTTACATTTTTTTACATACTTTGTAGACCTTCATTAACAAAAATGTAAAGCTTTAACCAAATTTGATTTAAAGAAGAAAAAATATGCCAAAAGAGGTGTTTTGGGGGTTATTTTTGCTTTACTTTTACTGGACAGCAATTGGAATAAATAAATTAAGAAATAAATATATGTAATAATTGATAAATAAAATGTTCTTGTTATCCTAAAAATCTATTTAACTATTCTCCTCAGTGAGTGAACAAAACAAATTCATCATCAGAATTATTTCTCTTTTTGTCCTTTTCTTCAAATCCAACTGCTCCTTCGAGTTCATATTCGAACCCACAGTTGTGAAACCTTTTGTCTCTGTGTGACTTTATTCTCAGACGGCGTCCTGGACCTCTCCACCAAGAAGAACAACGGTGCAGACGACCGCAAAACCTCGTCCGGCTTCCCGCCTGCGTCTGGGGTCAAAGGGTAAGACAACAGGATTAGTCCAACTGGCAACTGTTCGCAGGGCGGCGCTGTCATGTGCCTAAAACAACATGGCAGAGGTTAAAGCGCCCAGAGAGCAAATCGTGAGTTTAACACTGTGAGGTGATGATGTCATACTCAGAACCACTGTCGGGCTTCTCATTAGTAAACAAACATCCTTAGGTTTCTCACCTGTTGTCTGGTGAATATGCTTTTAATGTTCATGTGGATAATTCTTTGGATGAGAGAATAAACAATATCTCAAGAAATAAAGCAGAGATTTAGATTTTTTTTAAACATCCTGAGCTGCACTGAGTGAGTTAAAGATGTTCAGCCACTTGTATTTGTTCATGTACTTTGTATTCGTTCATGTCGTGCAGTTGCAGTTATTAATATTTGTCAGCGATGCAGCTTCATTCCTCCCTGATCTGATGGTTTTTCTGTTTCTGTGCGAGTTCATCCCAAACCAGGTGTCAATATTTTAGAATCTGTCAGCATAACGGTTTTATTAACTTATGTGGGTTTATTATAAAAAATACAACCAACAGGCAGTGATGTAAAATACTCACATTCTACATCACAGGGATTTCCACACTCTACAGGAGCATTAGTGATTCTGGTTGTACACCGTGCTTGTGCACAGGTATTTATAATTCTGCTCCTGCCCTTGTCGTCCCCCCCCCCCCCCCCCGCCTGCTCCCCCGCCCACCCCAGAGAGAGAGTTCAGCAGCAGTACATGTCAAACACATGACGGAGGCTTGACCGCTTTTCTTTTTCCGTCTCGGTGTCAGTACCTCTATTGACGACCCAGCGAGTTGCAGCCCGATCATTTATTGATGAACATGTACTTTGCCTTGAAGTCATGTTGGAATCAGAGCTCATCATACTCAGCTCGTGCATCAAGAGGGAATCAGCAATCAGCGCTAATCGAAGCTGCCATTTCCAGGAATACTTTTGATCCGTAGGTCAGAGATGGATTAAGAAAGGTTCGATGAGCAGAGCAGCCCCCAAACGCCAGAGTGCGGCGAGGCAGGTGGAGGGCGTGGGCGGAGAAGTGATGCGCCCACCATGTTGGCAGTGGAAGTTCACATTACACGGCACGACATCATGCTAATGCTACAACTAATGCTGCTAATACAAAACTACCAAACCAGTTTTATTTTTACACAAACACAAAGACAGTTCCATGAAGCAAACTGGTATTCAACCAGAGGCTTCAAAACTTTATACAATTTATGTACTTTTATTTGTTTGGGACAAAATCTGTCACAGTTGACAGACACGATTTCTCTGTTAAACTTCAACCTGCTGCCTCATCACAACCATCAACTCAGCTTTTACCCAAAACGTAGATTAAACTTTGGTTTAAAGTCGTTTACAAACTGACTGATTTGCAGCCTTGGACCTTGTTGTTGCATCATGTTCCCGGATCCAAGCAGTAATTTAAGTGAATACAATGATGGCCAAGAGTATGTGATGGAAACCCAGGTTTGTTTTCACCAAATGCAGCGTCTGTTATTTACGTGTTTAGTTATTTCCCATCAGGAACCAGTTCAAACATCTGAAAGACGATTTCTGGAGCTTCTCTTTTTGAAGACGTCTGATGGCAGATGATAGTGATGTTGATGCTACTTGCTGCTGGTTTTCAGCCAAACCTTTCTCAATGAAATCCTCATCTTTTTCTTTATCAAACTCGGCAATGATTTATTTTACATTGATATTTTAATATCTTAATTGTAGGTTTGATTTCTTGTGGTGTCCATATTAGTAATTCTCTCTGCAGCCAAAGGTTGAGTGAACATAGCTAATGTTGACATTACAGACTTTCAAAACTTTCTAGCTTAAGTCCACCGACATGCAGGTTAAGTTTCTTGGAAATATTAAATGAAACTTGTTTAATTATTATGTATTTCATGTCCTTTAAAACATGCACACGTCTTCTCAGAGTCTTAACAGAGAAGCACGAATGTTACACGTGTGTGTTTGGTCTTTAAGGGAGTAACACTCATGTGTTGGGTCCAGTTTTAACGGATTAACACAATAAGGTATTGCCTGACATTACATTCCACATGCGTGTCAACCTGGGCTAAATTAGAAACAGCACCTTAAGCCCCTCAGGACAGGACTCCGTCTCCCGACTGAGTTTTCTAATGCCCCATAGGACCCAAGGCCCGAGCCTCAGTGTGCGTCTCTAATGATCAGGTCATATATTATTTACTGCAGGAGGGGGTGGAGCCTGTGTTTCCACCCCCACCAGCATACACGCTGCTACTGGACTTGGATGTGAAATTATTTTCTGACCATGTTCGAAGGAAAATGGCAGAAAAACTGTCAAATAGTTTTTGGCCATGAGCTACAAACCCAAATAGATTCCTCTTAATGTCCCCTGATGGTTTAGAGGAAACAAGAATACAGTACAATCCACAAGTGTTTAAAATGTATATAGTTTCAAATAAGTAAATATCAGCTCCAGGATAAAACGTGCGTCTCGCGCTGCAGAGAAGGAAACGCTCTTTCACTCCATCTCATCGGGGATCCTCCTCTGTTACGTACATTCCTTTGGTCTTTTTACTTCCACAAATATATGCATGCACTAAATCCTCAGATCCTCCATTACCGGAGTCAGATGCAGCCCCCCCCCCCCACCCCCCCAGATGACTGTATGCTTACTGTAACAGAACGCTCTATTAGAGAGCAGACTCTCCGAAGCCTCTCGTTAACCCTGTATTGTTTTCAACGAGGCCGAGACCGCCCACTGTGATAATCTGTCTTAAAGCTCCTGCTGAGGACCCCCCCCCCACGTCGCACAGCCAGCCTCCCAGTAGCTCACCAGAACACGGCACATCTCCGGAGCAGGGATGTGCCGTGTTTCCCTCAAGTTTCCTCTTCCCCTGCCGCCCTCAGACATTTTCTGTTCAACCTAAGGGAGCGTTTTTAAAGAGTCTTTCCTCTGTTGCTATAGTTACCCAGCAGTGGGAACACTGGCTGCAGTGGTTCAAGTGCAGGCACTTTGCATGTAAGTGTATGTTATAGAAGAAGAGATGGTTTTCAGAAATTTGAAACACTGGAGCACAAAATGCTTCCGGACCAGCGCCGGTCGCCAGGATGAGACAGTTTTGTTGTCATTTCAGTTCACGGCACCTTTATTCATCAAGAACATTAAAATATAAACATTATTATAGGTTCAAGACTCAAATCTATTAAACATGTTTTGAGCTTATTCATTTCGAAGATTTTAGAATATAACGACTAATTATAAAATATATTGTGTGTTTTTAATGATTTGTGTCCTTGTGCCCACTCAGTTTGAATGCACCCACAGAGTCACTGCGATCAACTAATTGATGTTTAATAATGAAGGGCTGGGAAAATAAAAACAATTCTGCTAATGATGCATTAAATGAGACGATAATAAAGAAGTTTCTCGAGTCTTTTTGGTTTTACCGAGCAGGTGTGTGTGGGTAATCAGAGCTTCACTTGACTCCGGTAAATTCCACTTCCCACAATATGCTGCATTGTCTGGTTTTCATGGAGATTGTGTCACTTTGATTTGCAGATTTTTTTGAAACATACACCACTCAGACTAACAGAGGGGGAAATGGAGAGATCTGTATTTGTACAAAACATAGAAAGGTTCACATTTAAAGTTCAGCTACACGTTGTTCCTGTGTCTCACTTTCTCTGGACAATCCACAGATTTTACTTTGAAGGGATTTAACAGAGGATCAAACAATGTTAACAAACAAAAAATGAAAGCTGCAGCGGCATCTGTGGTTTATCTGGCAAAGCAGGCGGCTTTTTCCGGAAAATTTAATTAATCTCTGGTTTGTTTGGTCTTTTTCGAATTAAACGATTAATATGATCTCATGATTACATGTCACTAATCTTAAATCCTTGTCTTTTTTGATTCTTTCCAGACGTTCCCTCAAAGTGGAACATCCGCTGCCCGAGGTGGACGAGGACGATGGCCCTCTGCAGAAAAGCTTGCAGGACGGACTGAGGGAGAACTCCAGCTCCTTCAAGCCGCCACTGGCCCGCTCACTGCGCATCAAGGAAGAGCTCCTCAGCCAAAAGCACCGCCTGCTGAGCCAGCCTGCTGCTCTCTCATTGGCTAATCTAGAGGCAGCCGGCTTGCTCAGTCACGGGCAGTCCCACTCCTTGCTTGGCCAGAAGGGCTCCTCCTCCTTCTGGGGAAGCAAGGCCCATCTCGAGAGCCTGATGAAGCTGAAACAGGCCAGCGGAGCTCTGAGCGGGGCCCTCAGCGACCTCAAAGACCTGCCTACATTCCTGGAGAATCACCACCACAACCACCATGGAGCCTTCTCCATCAAGAGTTCACTCCTCCATCACCACCACAATCAGGCCTCCAAGGCCCAACACCACCACCAAAACGAGGGCAAGAGAGACCAAGGCCACTCGCCACCTGTCGACCTTAAGATCCCCCAGGTTCGGGGCATGGATCTCTCCTGGGACTCCCATGCCTCCGACCTGTACGGCTACAGCAGCATGGGGGGTGGCCATGGGGAGAATAGTCTGAGCCGGAAGTTGAGAGCCATCCTGCCCAAGCAGAACCGCCGGGGGTCGAGCCTCGGAAGCCTGCTGGATGGGGCGGCGGACTACTGGAGCTCTGACCTGGAGCACTCCATCTCCGGACCAGCATACTCCACCTCCGACGTGGAAGGGGACCCGAACTCCAAGCAGCCACGGAAGAAGAGGGGCCGTTATCGCCAGTACAACACCGAGATCCTGGAGGAGGCCATCACGGTAGTGATGAACGGGAAGATGAGCGTGTCCAAGGCTCAGAACATGTACGGCATCCCGCACAGCACCCTAGAGTACAAGGTCAAAGAGCGCTTGGGAACCCTGAAGAACCCCCCAAAGAAGAAGCTCAAGCTCATGATGAAGATGGAAGCGGGAGGCCAGGAGTTTCCCGCCGAGTCGGAGAACACGCCAACCTCAACCCCGCGAGACGACGAGCCGCCTCTGGCCGCCGTGGAGCTCAAGAACAATGTCAAAGAAGAGATTGATGACAATTTCCAACCAATCGACTAAACGACTTACACATGTAAACCTCAGTCAAATGACTTAAGTGATTTGAAAACGGATGGGGCTTTATTTGTGCCAATTTACTTTGCAGTATCTGGGTGAGCACAAACACAGGGATAATATGAGGAGGATTCTTAGAAACACACTGGAGAGAAACACCTGATCGGATGGTATTTAACAAGCGTCCCTAAAGCGACGCTGTGCAGGCATTTGTTTAGCTTTCATATCCAGGGGCTGAACAAATGCAGCTAAAGACATTGGTTAAATGACAATTAATGAAATTTCCTAAGCATGCTGATAATCCCGAGCCCAAAAACCCAATCGCCCTTTTTCTGAACTTGATACACTGAACCATTGCTGCTTATAGACGCAGTTTGGGCTTTTGGACTATTCCAATTTGGGGAGAAACGAGGGGAAAGTTTGAAAATTAACTCACAAATCTTGTCCCTTAACCACTCCCCTCTCTCACGGATAGCTGACAATTGGTAAGTGGACTGTCTATTACATTCGAAGCCAACTGTAAAGTTTAATCATACCACTGATACTCCTCCCCGGGGTTCTGAATCAAAGCCCGTTCTCTTATTGCCAGGTAGCCATGACGCTTTAACTGCAAACCTTTACTTTCCTCCTGAAGATATTCTGCTAATCTCTGTGCGAATGAAAGCAACATTAACCCGTCCTTTTTGAAAAACGAGAAAAAGACACACAAAAGTCATTCAGGGATGCTTGTCTGTGAGTGGACACTACTGACTTCTATAACTGACTTCTTTTCCTCTATCTTTTTCGTTTGATTTGTTTTTTGCTTTCTTTTGCACTACACTCTGGGTCTGGCGCTTACAGACCAGGTTACCTCGGCATTGTTGCCCTCGCATCATGCACTTATTATGGTCTGTCTCTGAAGCCCAGTCGCAACCTCTCAACGGCGTCAGAGGTGCACGTCGCCTGCGTTCGCTGATCCATCATCAGATTCAGGAGGGCGGTTAGTTTGACCCTCTTTTTTGCCAACGGACAAGCGGAGGGGCTAATCTGATCATGGATCAGCTGTTTTTTTAAGGCGGAATGCTACCTCATGGACCTCCGTCAGTGTCTCACTGCTGATCCTGGAATGCCGGAGATGCCTTCAGGTTTCCTTCCAAACGGTAACCGAAGTGAGCTCCTCCCCGCCGCGGCGATCTTTACCTGCTGAAGGCCTTTTAGGATCAGAATGTGAAACCGCTGCTATACAGTCGATTATCTAGCTCCTACACGAGGCCTAAGCTAATGAGTTCTAGCTCGTCTTCGCTAACAACGATACATTTCTCATGGTTTTGTCTTTTTTCCTTTTTCTAATCAAACTAAGCAGAAGCAGCTTAGCTGATCTCCTCCATCAAACGTCAAAGACAGTTTTAGAGGCTGTTTACTACAACAATGTGCATTTACAGAGGGGTGTTGATTTTGGGTGGTGGGTGGGCGATATGCAGTGGGGAGGTGTAGATGATAGAGGTGAGGGGAAGGCAGATTTTAATATATTATAAGTTATTACTACTGATTATGTAAAAGCCGATCCGGGATTTCTTTCTCCTCATTTTTAACTCAGGGTGACTGAGACAGATGTTGTGGGTTTAACATGTGGTCATTTCCTCTTGGACCTGTAGTAGACGGACAGGAGGAAAACACACGCCTCTCGCTGATGCTAACCAATCACACAACACTACAGGATACACACCGACGATGGGTTTAGGCGCTTAACTTCTAACATAGCACTTTTCAAAAGTCAGAAAGACGGGAGGTGTTTGTGGTTATGCATGTAGTTCTCTTCTCTGAGGGATATGGAAAATAAGCTTTAGTGTGTGAAGACTGTCAGAATCTGCAGCTTGGACCCAAACGACTCTTTCTTTTCCTCTCAATTACCTCCGAGAAGTCAAGAGAAGAAAGGAAAGTTTTTAAAAACAGGTCAACAGCTTGAACAAGTTCAGTTTTGTGTCGTCTTTGTCGCTTCCCCCCCCCCCACCACCCTCCCGTCACTGCTGAAGAACCAGGGACTGAAAAACCATCGTCAGGAATTTACCAGGCGGGGAAAGAATATCCCTCAGAGACGCAGGTGGAAACACAAAAAGCTCTCCTGATGTTCTCCCCCAGGGAAACACTGACGCACATGAAAAATGCTTCTGGTTGTTCTGTTTAGTTTTGCTTTGTGGTAAATGTCGCTCTTCGCTCCGAACACTGCCTGGTGCTCACCCAGTGTGTGAGATTTAACATGAGAAATGTACCTCTGCTCAGATGATGATGATGATGATGATTCACTCCTTTTGAAATGTATTGTATATTTAATTTATTTGATTTTTCTTTTATTATTCTCTTGAAAATGGCATGCACCACTTCCCTGGCTGATTCTGGGATCAGGCCAATTATTGATTATTTATGTTGAGAGGATTTCAACTCAATTAATCCTGAGCCAGAGATGCTAAAATCATCGAGAATTTGACTCTTTTCTACCTGTTGCTTACAATCTTCATTTTCCCTCTCAAGTTTTCCATTTAAGCTTCGTAGCTGCCTCGGCCTGATTGGCCTGTCCGCATGGCCAATGGGAAAAGCTTTAGCAAAGACCCCTGGACCTACAGATCGTTGGGTGGTCGTCATGCATGAAATGCGTCCCACACTGACAATGCCGAGCATTTGAAGTGTCTGAAGGTTGTTGTGTGCGTTAAGTCGGACCCAGCGAAGCACAATGCACTGACGTGAGAGTTAAAACAGGATCTCAGCCCCGGTGTTGATGCACTTCTCATGAAAACTCCTCTTATGAAAAGGCATGAAGCTGCTCACTCCAGCAGCTTGAAAAAAACATAACTTAGCGTGAACCCCCCCCCTCCCCCCCGCTCCAGAAAAACAGAGCAAACACACTGCGGTAACCTGCCTGTTTGCCTGTTTCATGTAATGCATGTAAAGCATGGACCTGCGCTGGTAGAAAAGAAAATATATGTGTTTATAAATAGTGAAATTGGCACTTACTGCACAGGTTTGAATGGATAAACTCCAGCAGCACTTAGACTGAACTCCCAGCTTTGTGGATAATCTACACAAATCTCTAAATCATTTACACAACTCCTTCTTCACCTTTACTGAGCATTCGGCTAAAAATTGTCTTTGCTTTTTAAAAAATACTACTGATTTAAATTGTTCTGAGGTCCCATTGTCAGCCGGGTCTTATCTGCTGAGGTGCATGCCATTTGTGGTATTTATTTAATTCCATTGTTGTTGTTTTTCCTGGGTTCTATTGATTGTTTATGTGGTTAACAGCTCCCCCTGTCCAAAAAGTCCTCCTCCTTGCAACTCGAGTCTCACTGCAGTTTTTTTAAGAAACCCGATACTTATATTATATACTTAAGAGAGCAGTATATATCTATTTATATACATATATATTGACAAATACTCACATAATGAATGTAGTGACCTTCAACTTTCAAAACCACCTCAAAAGTAATCTGCAAAAAAACTGAAAAACCCACAAGCGATGGCACCGTCCACTCATTTTTAACAGACTGTTGTTTTTATCCTCTTTCTTTTCTTTTCACTTTTTCGCCGCCTGCACGGGAAACGCTTCCCGACGCGGGCGCAGCAGTAGCCTTCAGTACTGTACACGTCTCAGGATCGAGCCAACGGGATGGGCAGCAATATTCGTCAGTCGGAAAATGGCGCAGACTTAACTACCTGTACTAGATGTAATTTATACACTCATAAATATATATAAATATATATATATATATACTAACTCAGCTTGGTCAGCAGAGACCAAGTGCTATACCTCATTCTCAGAATAATGACTGCTTTCCGTGCCTCGTACTTTTATGTATCCCTCACCTGGGAGCCTGGCGAAGGGATAGCCGATACTCTGGGAAATATAGTCTCCTCTGCTGTTTCTTTTATTATCTGTTTGTTTCTCTCTTCTTTGTGTCGCCTCCCTCTTGTGAAGGGAGGAGGGAGACGCTTCAAGTGTCTGACTGACCAATATTTGCCACCCTACCTCTTTTCAGGTATATATATTTTTTTTTTGCAACAACAAAACCTTATCGAATTATATATCGTGAGCTAAGTGATTGACAAAAAAACGAGAAACACGTCTGTGATGGCCGGTGGTTTCCTCCTCTGACCGTCCAAACGTTCTGGGATTCAGTCGTCTGGTTTCACGCTGGAGGCAGAAGGCCCGGTCGGCCCCGCCCTGCTCTGAGAACCAACTCGGCTTTTTGTTCTTTTTTACTTTATTGTGTGTTTTTAGATGTAACACGACTCCAGGTTGAAACTTGACAGGGGGATTTTTTATTTCTTTTTGGAGTTTTTTTTTGTTTTTTATTTCTCACACCCAGAGGGGAGATGGGGGGGGGGGGGGGGGACACACAGCTGGACGAGTTAACCTTCCTTTATCTGCTTTTTACACTGCATTCCAAAAAACACCCACCCCACACACAGGAAATGTACCTTTATATGATGAAAATGAAAAATTCTATACAGTAAACCTATGAATATATGTATTTATTTTACTGTTTTTGCATCTTCAGGTAAACCAATCGGTTTCTCCTCTGCTTTTCAGGTTGGCTTTTATTTGATTTAGATTTTTATTCTTTTGAGTGAAAGACAAAGTCAAAAACAAAGATGAAAAAAATGTCAAACAGCAACTACTGTAACCTCACCTCGCAGACGCCACATGATGCGCCATTTTGTTTCAGGATGGCTCGTGATGCCGTGTGCTGCCGGGAAAGAAAGAACCATAATGTATATGATTGCCATGCTCCTCTCTGCGAAGAGGTTTCTTCTGTTTCTTCTCTCTGTCACGCTGCATATCTGGTTGTCATTAGTACCTCAGGTCTGACCACTTCAAAGCAGCTGATTGTATATTAGAAATACACACACACACACGCACACAGAGACACACACAGACACACAAAGAAGATTCAGGATTTTTAGTACGGCTTGTTTCCAGATTTTTAGATGTAACCAACGGAAGCAGTTTTTGAATAATTGTTGTTTCTTGTTGTCGTAATGTTGTTGTTCTGATTACGTCTTCTCTTTTTCCTTTCTTTGTTTTCTTATAAAAAAAGAAAAGACAAATTCTCTCACAGCCAGGAGCCAGGTCTCTGAATACAATGCTGTATTCTCTCTAGCACACACACCGCCGTGGAAGAGCAGAACGCACACACACACACACACACACACACACACACACACACACACATAGAGAAATGACGCACCTACAGCAACTCTGCCTCCTCATCAGGTAGCCACACTTTGTGTGGGCAGGTTATATGTATAATTATGAAGCTGGAGTCTGCCGTGTCTCTTTTAGAAGCAGGTGGGTGTGTTTGGTCCACAGCCGAACCTCAGCCCTGCTGGCTGAGTTTGATCCGACACACCGGGACACTGCCGGCGCTGCCTCTGTGAAAATCACTTTGTTTTGTTTCTCGCTTGAAATCGACCGACTTGTGTTTCTTTGCAAAAGGAAGAAAAAAAAAATCCTCCCCATCGTTGGATCCGTCCACGTGACGCTCGGTTTGTGATGTTCGCTGCATTCCTGCTCTTATTTGGTTGTGATTTCATTTCCTCTCTTCAGTATCTGTCCCTCAAACTGCCTGGTCTTTTTCTGCCGCCATCAGAGATTGTGAACAAGTCGCAGATTGTCGACTCGTTGTACTCTGTTGTGTTAACTGTGGGTGGACGTGCTGCGAGGCTCAGGCTGCTCTCGGTGATTCGCTGGACGTTTATACGAACGTTTTGCTCCCACGTTGTGTCTTTGATTTGAGGCTGTGCGATACTTTTATCATCTTGTGATGATAGAAAGACGTTCCCAGTCAACACAGCTGAGGAACAACATGTGTTGTTTTCTGGATGGGAAATTATCTTCGTGAGATTTTGTGGTATCGCACAGCCCGGCTTGTAGCTGCAGGGCATGCTGGTCCATCAGGGCTTTAACGACTGGACTCTCTACCTCGACACATGACGAGTGAGACAGGAATGCAAAGAACATCACCAGTGCTTGATTATTATTGTTCATATTCACAGATTCATCTTAATCTCGGACTGAAGCTGCTTTTCAGTGGATAGTTGAGGATTTGGTTAATTCTCTGTGTGAGAAACCACCTGCTGTGTTTTAGATTTTCCTTGACGCATCACAGAGGACTGACACTTTCATGCAACAAGCCCTATTTTATATTGAGTGTGGTTTTAAATCAAAAATAGTAATCACCACGTTTACTGACAGTTGTAAGCTTCTCCAAACAATCGCTTTCTCCCCGCAGACATTTGTCAAAGTGGTGCGAACAGATCTGTTGACATGTCGTGGAGCCGCGGTGACAAGTGTTGTAAATGTCAAAGAATTTGTGAAAACGTGACAAGCCGTCGCTCGGCTTTGAAAGCAGAGCTGAGTACAGATCTTAAAGGCCAGACACGCCTCCTGCAGAAACAACACAACGACCCCCCCACTCACTGTCACTGGGATGTTACGACTCAGACACAGAACAGCCGCAGAGCCGGAAAACATAGATCAGGATCCAACGGCACCTTTAATACAGAATTTACTCAACAACGTGTTTACAGAAACATTTAGAATATTTTGTTTTCAACCTGCACTCTGTAATTATCCCTGCAGCCCGGTTTCCCCCCCCCTGACATTATTCAAAGCTATCGCTGTGTTTGTATTCACTCACATTCAGCGTCATGGTGCTGCCGAGAATTCGTGATTATATATTTGTTGTTCTTCAATCAGCGGAAGCGAGAGTGCCTTTTGAAAACTCTAATCAAAATCTCAAATCTAATCTTTAAGGGGTTTGTTTCTTAATCACATATAATCGAACCCCTCGGGTGAAATCACAGAGAAAAGGCCTGTGTGCAGAGCCGCCGGCTGTTCTCGCCGCCGTCGAGTCCGCTGTGCCGTCGTACGTGTAACCCCCCCCCCCCCCCCCGCTTTGTTAGAAAGCCTCCTTTCTGACAGACCGCCAGATACACGTGGCAGTCGGAGGAGGTGGATGGGAGTGCGAGGTTGAAATCTAAGTGCAGTAGAGAAGAATGAAGGCCGCTGAAGGTCGCCCCCCCCCCCCCCCCCCCCCCCCGCCATAGTTAAACAACAGGCTTTTAATGGTTCAGTGCTGAAAGTCACGTTGCCTCGACGACGTACAGGGTTGATCAGAAAGTCATCAGAAAGTAAAGATATGACATAAAGACAAAAAAAGAGATAATTAGGGACTAAAATATCAAACCTGATGTGCAGGTTAAAATGTAAATTAGAAAAATAGAATAAAAAACGACGGCTGAGAGAAAGAAATCTGAGAGACAGAGTGAGGTGCCCTTGTGTGTTTCCATGACAATCCTGCAGCATAGTTCCCATGTGGAGATGTGTCTGGCCCTAAGAGCCACCGACCAGCTGGTTCTAGATCTGCTTACACCGGTTTGTCTCCATGTGGAGGTGTGTCTGGCCCTAAGAGCCACCGACCAGCTGGTCTCTGCTGGTTCTAGATCTGCTCACACCGGTTTGTCTCCATGTGGAGATGTGTCTGGCCCTAAGAGCCACCGACCAGCTGGTTCTAGATCTGCTCACACCGGTTTGTCTCCATGTGGAGGTGTGTCTGGCCCTAAGAGCCACCGACCAGCTGGTTCTAGATCTGCTCACACCAGTTTGTCTCCATGTGGAGATGTGTCTGGCCCTAAGAGCCACCGACCAGCTGGTCTCTGCTGGTTCTAGATCTGCTCACACCGGAATTTGGCAGAACTGACTTTGTCTTGTTGCAGAAAGTAGCAGTCCCTGATTCGTCGATGTGGATTCTATAGGTTTCAAGGAAAATAACCGTCGACAGAAGATGGTAATTATGAAAGAATCTCTGTGCGACACTGGTTGAGCGACTGGTTTCCACAGACTGTCGGTTATCCACTTCTTGTGACCTCTCTCCCTCAGTTGTACTTCCACTGTCTGGCCCTCGATGTTAGAGCATCTGTCTCTTTGCTGGTCTCTGTTATCTCTGCTACCTCACTCTGTCTTGAGGACTCGCCCGTAGGGAACCTTTCAGGAGTCAGAAACTTGCACAAAAACTAAAGCGTTGTCTATTTTAATGCCAGTGAAGGACCATTACAAGCATTTCTTCCTTCGCCTTATAGAGACATTTGCTGGTTTGGAGGATATGCGATGAAAGTTGGAAGCAGAGCTGAGCGAGCTGGATGCTTTGAGAGGCGTCCCGCTGCCTGTCCTCTAAGACACTGTCCTCTAATTGTCTGCTGACCATTGTAATCTTCCCTTCTTGCTGTTCCTCGATGTGTCCGATCGTGATTGGCTTGTCACTCAAGCGTCCAGACTCGCGGTGTGATGCAGGTGCGCGGCTGTAGGTGTCCATGAGGGGCCACGCGTCCCTTCCACATCTCCGTAAACATGGTTTGATTTTATTGTCACTTACTTTGATGAAAAGTCATAAACCCTTTCCTTCCCCATCCCTTTCCCCTCCGCCTCTTATTTATGTGTCATCCTCTCAGCTTCCTTGGTCAGTGGAGCGTGAGCACCGGGGGCTGACAGGCCCTCGTTTATCCCAGGAGAGATGGGACGTTCCTGGGCAAACACAGGTCCTTCACTTCTCATCAGGCCTTTTCATAAACCTCCCTGCCACCTTCTGGGGGTTGAATCCACCACACACATGCCCCTGGGCCTCCACCTTTCTTTCTCTTTCTCTTTTATCTTTTCACAGAGGCTTTGCCATGCTCTCCTCTGATTAGCAGCTTGCAGATTTAGATTTTAGAAGACAGGGCTTGAAGGTCTTTCATTTACAAGGAGAGTCGATTCTCTTCTGTAATATCGAGAACTGATTCCAGAAGAAGATGAGAAAAAAAGCACCCACACATACTAAACACTGTTCATGCCGTACATTACGTCGGTTAATATTTCAGCCTCGGTGAAAATTTCGTGAACCCCTTCCACAAAAGAGAGAGTTCAATCTTTTAACGTTCAGGACGTTAATGTTGTATGGTGTCTCGGATTTCTCGTTTTGATGAGTCAGAGTAACGGCCTCGGCTTTTAGTTCCTGTGTTTAAAAAAAACATAAAAACATGGAGTAAAAAAACGCTATCGAGCAGCTTTGTTGAAATTGCCAGTGCGTCGCTGTGATCCTCTTGTAGCTTCTTTTCGCCGTCTCTCGAGTTATCTCTTGTCTCCTGAATTTGGACTTTGCCTTCTTGGACGACCACGTACCTTCTCTGTTACCTTATAACACTACATGCAGATAACCCCAGCAGCCTGTGTATTTAGAGTCGAGCTGCGGAGCAAATCTGGCTCATGAGCACGATCGATGGCCGGGTCAGACAGACCAGCGCTCGGCGAGCAGATGTCAGAGTTCAGCCTCAGCCCGGGAGTTCGACAGGTGAGATATTCCGTCAAACAGTACATAAGGTTAAATGTCATGCGGACGATTCCTGCTGCCAAACTGAATCCCTTCTCTTCATTCGGCAGAAGTTCACTCAACATCTGTTAAAAGGATCTTGGAAAAGCCTTTTTTTTAATTGCTCTCGACTGATTCTGTACATTATTTTCAGCCAAATACTTTTTCAGTGCTTTATAAACAGCAAGGATTGTAAATATGAATAACTCTTAGCAGGGGAGGCTTGTTCGGACCTCACTTAACGACCTCACTTAACGGCCCCCCCCCCCGGTTGGTCTAATGGAGATCTAACTTGTAAGACTCGGACTGTTGCCTTTCCAAATGTCCAAGTCGAGGAAAGCTGCTCGTAGAAAGAGAGAACGAGCGCTTTGTCCGAATCTTGGTTTGGGGAAGCAGTGCAGAGTGTTCTTTCCCTTCAGTCTTTGATAACGTTGTCCATCTTGGTGTTTCTTGGTGTGCAAAAATGTAAAGAAGATGAAAAAAAAAATACAACACAGAATACCTCAGAAAAGAAATCCATGTAACCGTGACAACCTCCACATATTGTCAGATCTTGTCGATCATCTCTTGGACATTTTTTATCTCCTTTATCGCTTTGTGTTTTCCCCTCTTGCTGTTTTCCGCCATGCAGTCTGAAGCGCCCGGTGGAGGATCCACAGCTTTTTTACAACTCGTTTGCTCTTTTGATTTGTGAGAATCCTCGGTCTCAAACCTTTGGCCGCCCACCTCGGGCTCCTGAGTAAAACGACGGGAGGAAGGTTGTTTCTCAAGAACATTTGATTTGTCACAATTTCCTCGGAAGCTTCTCTGAGTCCCTGCAACAGACGGGATTTCATCGAAAAAGAAAAACAAGAAAAAAAAAAAGAATCCTCGTCTTTTGAATTTGAAACTGGGCTTTCTGAAAGAATGAAGGCCAATAACACGTGGATCACTTGAAACCACACGGTCCACACGTTGTTCCGTTTACCTCTTTATCTACTTATCTACTCTTTATCGTTGTTAAGAAACTGAATGTAAAATAAAACACAAACACAACTAACCTCTAATTTAACTATACATATTTAAGAATAAGAAATACTCTATATGTGCACATAGATATACCTATACAAGACCCACACAGAAATAAACACAAATGCATATGTATATAAAAATCTCTAATGTCATATACTTTTATCTTGAAAAGGAAGAGGATGAGCCTTTTCCATTGATAATTCAGGGAAACTACAGAAGTCCAGTGCAGTACGTTAAATTCACTCATTCTGTTGCTTTTGGTGTTCGTTTGCTTACTCTGTTCTTGCTTGTTATTTCCCTCATTATGTAGCATAGGGCAAAGGGGCATGGCGACTTGTTTTTTCTTTGTTTTTTCGTTAACAGAAGAAGAAGAAGAGGAAGAAGTAATGGAACTAGGAACGAGTGTAGTTTTGGTCTTTTTAAGCCTGATTTTGTGAAAAGGGGAGTAGGGGCGGGATAGGGAGGCGGGGTTATTCAGGATGGTTGTATATAGAATTGCTTTACCCATCAATCCTAGCCTGTCTTTTTCACAGGTGAGGTGGAAGTGTACATTGAAGGCACTGAGGAGCAACGGTTTGTGTGTTTTTATGTCTAGAAAAGTAGAGACTGTTTAAGTGAAGGAAACTGGGGGGGGGGGATGCCCTTCAGGGTTCGTTAGAAAGCTAATCTCCCTCAATCTGTGCCGGGAGCGATGGACCTTGACCCTCTCGATATTTTTGCATGCTGGTGTACATACCTCTGTATCAGTCATTTTGCTCTAAGAGGCTGGCTGATCCCAAAGCGCCATTTTGGGATTTTGTCCGCAGGACCGAGTCTGATGTTTTGAATATGAAATATTGCCCCTAAAAAAAAAAATCCCTCTCCCGAGAAGAAGGAGCACCTAAGGTGTTTGTTTGTCACTGCAGCAGCTTTCGTGGTGGTTTTTTGGCTAAAGCTCTTTTGCAATCATTTTTTCCTCGTGTAAAGTGAAAAGTTTGTATGAGTGTGACTCTGTGTGACTGTGTAAGAAATAATGTGAAACGCTTGATCTTTTTGAGTTTCCTCAGTTGTTCAACGATATTTTATCCACAGAGATGTTTTTTGAGGAACACTAATCGATTTGTGCTCTTACGGTAAATCAATGGAACAGTGAACAAGTTTGAAGAACTGATTCTCCTAACGTATCTTAATGTGTAAAGGAGAAGACGCCTCACACGGGGCACCACACAGACCCAAGATACATTACCCAGAAACCCTCAGGGACCCTCGACAACACTGCTCTCACTCTTATTCAGGTACTTAATCTACGCTGAGGCCTAGCAGTGATGAACCTTAACTCTGGTTTGTTTTCAATAGTCTGTTCCTATGAAGACGAAAAAATTACCGCCAACATTTTTAACGATCAGAAGCAGTTTTTCTCCCCCTCAGAGTTTTGTTATTTTATGTTCTGTTTCTGCTCTATCTTTCATCCTCTTAATATTTTTATTATCTTATGAATGTCAATCTTCTCAGTCCAGGACCTCTGAATCTCTGTTCGCACTCCGTTCTCGCTCTGACTTCAGGAGCCACGGCTTCACTGCAGGCGTCTGGTGTTGTGCGACTAAGAAGCCTCTAGTTACAAATCTCTTAAAGCTGTATGTTGCCAAGCGGTTGTGTTGCTGCGCTCAGCTTAGCCGAAGCCGAGGTCGTCTCCTGCAGACGTCAGTTTCTGTTTCTCACCGAGAACCAGTCAAAGAAAAGCAGCCATTTACTGACCTGGTCAGGACGACGGGAGTGTGTTTTGAATTCTTGCCTCCATTTTTTTTACCTCTTGCAACAATCAGTGACGTTTGGTGAGAACTGTGTAAAGAAAAAAAGAAGTTGTATTTAATGTTGTAAGAATTTAAGATTACTTTTCTACATTCCTTTCGGTGGTTTTGGTCGTAACCCGAGTTCATAGTGATAGAAATAGCTCTGATTGGTTTGGAAACAGCTTGTGATCTTTGGTTTAAACGCAGGAAGTGACGTCCGGGGGTTCGGACGCTAGTTTGAGTAAAACAACAAAACCTCCTCTTTTCTTCAGTCTCGATTGTTGTCCTTCTGAGGTTTCTAACGTTTTCTAATCTCACCTCGGTTCTTAACGGGCGGCTGGACGCCCCGCTGCCGGGCCTGCTGGGCTTATTCCTCGTTTCTGCTGAGATTTTGCATTTGGGTTTGACGATATACCTCATTCCTCCAGTCCAGCAGGCCCTAGGGGGCGCTGTGCCGGTGCTCAGGACGCCGCCCAAGCCCCCTCTTATGGATTGGTCCCACCTGGACTGTACCTCTTACAGACACACAAACACACACACTCACACCTACACACCTACACACAGGTTCTCCAAATACCCCAATGGACCTAATTTTTTCAATATCTACTGTTTACAGTTTGACAAAATAATTGTATAATTTAAAAAAATATTTTTCTCATATTGTAGTTTTATTTATGTACAATAATTTTTTTGTTTTGGTTCTTATTTTGTACCTTGTGAGTTGGACATTTATTCTTCTAGGCTTATATTATGGATGTCCATGTAAATGAGCACTTAACGGGATCACAATAATTGGTTTTAGTTTGATTGACTGCACTATTTTGTTTTTCTCTTGCTCTCCCTGTTCCGAATGCAAATCAGATTTTTTCTGATTGGGCCAATGAATAATAAATTGTCTCATAATGTCTGTGATTTTTTTTTTGAGTAAAAGACGAAAGATGATTTGATTTCCTTCAGTCTTTTTTTTTTTTTTTTAACCTAATTTTGCATTGAACGTCAGGCAACGCTGATTAGATCTGTCTTTGTGCATGTGTAAAATATTTGACTGGTTATGTTATATTCAATTTGGTAAAAAATTTAAAATAAAAAAAAATTGCCATTTTTGCCACACATTTCAGCTGTAATGTTGTGTAAGGTAGTATTCACTGGATGCTAGGACCTTCTTTTCAAAACCACTATTCTTCTAATAAATTTTGTTGTGAAAATAAAACGTTGTTGTTATTTGTGTTGATTTGTGTGTCACTGGTGAGTTGTGGGTTTCTGCCGTGGACTAAATAAAGACAGACGAAGTGACACCGACCAAAGTGAAGCTTCGACACAATCTCAAGATAATATCGAAATTATTCCGAACCCCAAAATAAATCTTATAGGACCATAGACACATGAGCTCAAGCTTATCTAAGTTTAAAAATAATTCATGATTTAATGTTATTATAATTGTATATATGAGGAGGTGAGGTATTTAACAGTTGTTGAAGTGATTTGATCTTTAACATGTTTGTAAGTTAATTATTTTGAACGTCTGACGCTGACACCAACATGCAGCGAAGGGAGAAGCTGCTTCTCTGTCCCGGCTTCACCTCATCCACACGTTTATTCTTCTGTTCACGGTTCCATGATGAAAAGTTTTTTCTTCACTTTGCGTCAGTGTCACTTACCCAGAGTTCCTGGTGCTGGAAGGTGGGAGTCGGCCAATGAGATCATTTCTCTGCTTCCAGTTGGGAAGTTTAACTCCAGTGCAACATTTATTCTCCCTCCAGCTCACCTCTCACTCTCTCTCTCTCTCTCTTCTCTCTCTCTCTCGCTCTCTCTTTTTTCTCCATCTCTTCTCTCTCTCTTCTCTCCATCTCTTCTCTCCAGCTCACCTCTCGCTCTCTCCATCTCTTTTCTCTCTCTCCGTCTTTTCCTTTTCTCTCTCTGTCTCTGTCTGTTTACATAAATGTCTCTCTCCAGCTCACCTCTTGCTCTCTCTCCATCTCTTCTCTCTCTCTTCTCTCCAGCTAACCTCTCGCTCTCTGTCTCTCTGTCTGCTCTCCATCTCTTCACTCTCTCTCTCTCTCTGTCTCCGTCTCTTTACGTAGATGTCTCTCTCTCGTCCTCTCCTCTGCTGCAGGGCCTGAGGACAGAGGCCTTTTGCAGCGGATGGAGGCAGAAAAAGACAAATAACTTTTCAGGGCACAGGAAGTAGGTCATTCTCCTATCAAATATTTATTTCTCATTCTGTGCCTAAGGCTCCAAAAGGGCTTCCTCTTTAGATACTGTATATATATCTATATATATATATATATGTGTGTGCGTGTGTGGTTTCAGTCTCGGCTCATTTGCACATATATGGCTGCTCGTGCTCGTTGTCGGACTGAATTTGAGCAGAGATGTTGAATATTTGGAGGCTCGTCTCTCTCCGCGAGGTCTGACCTCTTTTCTTCATCCAGTCGTTTCTTTATTAAACACGTATGGAAATAGCTTTTCATTATAAATGTGTGTAGACATTATAGACGTGCAGTTCCAGTTTAGCATCTCGCAGCGAACGGGGAGTCGCGTGCTCGAACCTGAGGATGAAACTAAATATACCTTTTTATGATTAATTAGTGAAGCAACGGTTCAATTATCAAATGATGGATGTTTTTATTCAGCAACAGTGAACCCACAGTAATAATGATGATGAGGGAACTTTTGGGTTTATTATTACTGTTATGAATATGAATGAATTCACAACACTTTCTGTCGTTTCTTCATAATTTCATGCTCGTTTCATGCTTTTTAAAAATCGAAAATTTTTAAACCCGAAAATTTCCCAGATGATTATTCAGGTAGAATTTTCTCTTTTGCCACAAAGAAAACTAAAATCTTTGTCATGTCTCCGTTATATATAATAATATATATTCCCCAGACAATACAATTAAAAGGCAAAGTTTAATTAATTAAAAGCAATGTTATTTAATAAAGTTTATTAAAGATGTTGACAGGAGAAGGCCAAACAGCATAAATACTAAATATTAAGAAAATAAAAGACGTGAAATTAATATAAGCAATGTTGAGATCACAATAAAATCTAAATTGTTTAATTGGTTCAGAGGAAGGTGATTAAAATTCATTTGAGCAGTTTTTTTTTAACCCTGTCAACAGGAGATGTTTGGTCTCCAGGTTCTAAACGTTCTCCGCTGCAGCTCTTTCCGCTGTGAGATGATGGAGAGAACGAGCGGCAGCGGCAACCTTGTGATAAAAAGCTTTAATGGCTCCATTGTGTCCTCGGCTCCGCTCGGCGCCGCGGAAAGAAAACGCACCAGCAGAAACATTTGATATGAGATATTTTCCTCATTCCAACCTTTACTCCCGAGACACAAACACGTCTCCCCCCCCCCCACTCTCCGTGTTTTTCATACACACACTGACTGCTGTGAGAATGTCAGAGGCCCCATCAGACGCCCCCCCCCCCCCCCCCCCCCCCCCCCGCTGCGGTGTGTGGTGGCTGCTCCCAGCAAGGATCCCCATTACTGATTAATGGAACCACATCAGCTCCATTCAATTAAGACTCAGCCCCATGCGGTCGTCTCCCCAGGCCTGTCTGAGCTGCAGCACACCGAGGACCTACTTTTAAAAAATCTTGCTTTTATTTCTGTGCCCCTGCTTCTCCGGGTAAATGTCGTTTAATGCTTCTTCTGAAACACTCAGAGAAAAACTGTGTGACTCACAGTTCAGGAAACGTCTGTTTTTAATCTCCACCCGTCTGTCGTGCAGCCGAACGTCTGAGTTTCAAGATAAATCCACGTATATCATTCACTTCTAAAATACTGCTTTAGGAAACCAATAATTTGTTTTTGTTTGAAAACTCTGGGGTTGTTGTTTTAGTCTGGACGACGCAGACGAACTCATCACTTTCCTGATTGACTGGTTTTATCAATCACAACATGAAGACCAGCCAAATGTAAAGTACATTAATGTGCATTTATCAAAACAGTTGCAGAAGGATCTCCCGTCAGTTAATTAATCTTCTCGTCGTAGATTGAATGAATTCTGTGGGAAACAGAGAAGCACTCGACCAATCAGATTCTTCTTCACTTCCTCCGAATGTGATTCACTTCCTGGTCTCTGCGGTGGAAACGAGTTCCTGCGATGGAATCACTTTATAAAAATGTAATTTGATAAAGATTTAGTCAAAAGTCCAGACAAAGAGATTATTTGTGAGTAATCCAGTTTCTCTTCTGCTCTGAATCCAGAACCCGCTCTGTTGGATTTACAGGATTCATCGCACACAACAGATCTATGAGAAGAGACCTTCAGGAAACAACACTTTTTAAAGAGAGCCCACGCACGACACTCGAGTGTGTGTCGTCTTCACACAGCTCGGCTGCAGTTAGAGCACAGACACACACACTCTGCAGCTCTGACCTGTATTTGTATGGTTCTTCAGCTCTTCACACTCATCTATGTGCAGCCCTTTCTATGAGAAGGGACATTCTGGGTTCAGTATCTTGCTCAAGGACACTTCGGCAAGCTGAGTGGGGATCGAACCTCTTTCCTCTCTGAGCCACAGCTCATGTTTTAACAGATTATTGACACAACGTCTCTAATGATGTGGGTTGAATTCACGTTTCAGCTAAACAGCAAAACAACCACATTCACATAATGCTGGTATAAATAGTAGATAATGAGATGCACATAGTAGATATAACATATACATATTATATATTATATAGGGAATCAATTCATACCATCACAGTGATATGTGCGATTTAAAAGTAAACAATATAATTATTGAACATAATCCACCTCACATTAAGACTGAGTCGGTTTAATTTTTGTTTTATATTTTAATCCCTGAAAACATTAAATCTCATAAATAAAAGGTTTTCACACGTGAACCTTAATGTTTTTAATAAAATCTTTATTTCATCAAAGTGATTTCAGAGTTTCCTCCGATCAGACGTCGACAGACCAGGTTTGAATTTATTCTCATCAAATCTCGACCTGATTAATAATTAAACTAATGTTATTGATGAAAATCTTCTGACACGTTCTTTATTTTCGTCAAACAAACCTTCAAACACAGAAGATCTTCTCCTCACATCCAGATGAAACTGATCCTGAATCAGTCAAACTCTGCATTAAGCTCGACGCGTCATTGTGATTAATTTTATTAAATTTGGAAGAAATTCATATAAACATCAATTATGTTAGAAAATTAACAGACTCATCTTCTGTCGACATCTTTTATAAAACTGCTACTTTTTGGTCAACCTTGTTTTTTCTTTTATCAAAAATATAACACGGCTTTAACTTTTTAAATGTTTTCATAGTTTTAACTTAATTCATTGTTCGGTTTTAAATAACACCATTTGATTTTTTATGCTTTAAAAGATGTATAGGAATTAAGTTTATTTTGTCATTAGAACTTTATGCATCCACCTAAAAACATAAGTTTACGTCCCAGAGGTTTTTTAAACCAGTTTGAGAAATTAAACAAATCTCAACGTATCAGATTTAAAACTTTCACCTGAAATCTCACGGAAATCCAGATTTATTTCACAATAGAAACTGAAATATGTTTTCCAGCAGCTTGTGTGTTATAGTAGAAGATATTTAACGTGGATCGATGTGACCTTTGACCTCCACGTGTCCGACCTCACGTCTCCAGCTCCGCCTCCTCCTCATGTCATTCTAAGAGCAACTTGATTTAACACTGAATGGAGAGAAAGTGTTCGACAAGGTCGGAGCCGAGAGAAGAGAAAGAAAGACAGAAAGGAAACACTGATCTATAGGAGTCGCTCGTCCTTCTCTCTCTCTCTCTCTCTCTCTCTCTCTCTCTCTCTCTCTCTCTCTCTCTCCAACAGGAACTCCTCCCAGGTCACCTTGGTTGTTCCCACTTCTTTTGGCAAATGCCTGAAATATTCAGTTTGCCTGCGGCGCTCTCGAACCCCCCCTCCCCCCCCCATCTCTCTTTATCTCTGTCACTCCAACCCCCCCACCCCCTCCCCCCAGTTTCCTTTCCCAACTTCTTTCCTCCGTCTTCCCTCGTTTTCCTCTTTTCCATTCCAGCCTTCATCCCAACCTCCATCTCCTGCATCCAGTCTTCCCTGCTCACTGCATCCAGGAGATGCTGTAGCCGCAGGGTGTGTGTGTGTGTGTGTGTGTGTGTGTGTGTGTGTGCGTGTGCGTGTGTGTGTGTGTGTGTGGCTGCAGGAGGTTATGCAGTGGATCCAATGAGCACCTGGAGACCACTAACCATGATCATATCAATAAAAGGACATCTGCTCTACGGCAAAAAAGACCTGCACGAGAAGAGAGGAGAGAAAAAAGGAGGAGAGTGTGTGGATGGGGGGGGGGGGAGGAAAAGCAGGAGGAGGAGAGCGAACAAAGAAGAGAGGATGACAAAAGGAAAAAAGGATGAACAAAGGAGAGCAAGGTGATGGAGAGGAGGAGGAAACAGAAGGAGTGGAGGGGGAGGAAAAGACGAGGGAGAGAGGGAGGGGTGTGATTAAAGAAAGAGAGGGGGATGAAGGAGGAAAGGTGAACAAAGACAAGTGAGCGATGTACAAGAGGAAAAAGAAGTGAGGAGAAACAGGGGGAAGATACAAGAGAGGAGAAGGAGGGAGGGATGAGGAAGTAGGAAGGAAAGAAGTAAAGAAATGAAGAGAAGAAATAAGAGAGATGATAAATAACAGGAAAGTAAACGTGGGAAGAAGGAGGGGAAGAAAGAAAGAGAGAAAGAAAGAGAGAAAGACAGAACGAGTACAGGAAAAGAAAATGATGGAAAAGGCTGAGAAAAGATTGTGACAGTGAAAGGAGGATGAATAAAAAGAGAGTAAAATCAAAAAGGAGACGAAACAGCTTTGATGAAAACCTTTGAGTTGTGTGTGTGTGTGTGTGTGTGTGTGTGTGTGTGTGTGTGTGTGTGCGTGTGTGTCTCCACATGAAATCAAGACATCACTGTTTGTGTTGTGAAAAGTTTGGGATCATATTTATGATGTAAATGAAGCTTTGACTCGTTCTGCATCTGATTATTAATTATCTTTCTGATCAGTTGATTGATTGAAGAAAAACACTTTTATCAAACCTCGTTCTAGTTTCATTAGAGGTCAAGCTCAAATTTCTGCCACACGTTTAGTCTCTATTCTTTACCAACGTGCTTCATGTTATTTTTGAGTGTTTTTTTATTTGTGAAGAACTTTTCTGAGAAGTGTTTTTTATAATTAAAGACATAATAAAGTAAGTTTTTGAATCTGTATTCAAGCTGTTTTGGGCCCTTTTCATTTCTCCAGCCTCGTCTACAGGAAGTTCCCACGTTCATAAGCACGATGTGTGTTTCACATCCGTTCACGTCTTTGTCTGATTTAATGAATCTAATAAAACCTGAAGAGACGTTTCCTCTTTTCCTCTGAAGTCGATCAAACATAAATTCTTCTTCTCACCGAACAGATGGATTTTAATATTTATCCAGTTTAGAGACAAACTCCTCAGTTATTGTGTTTGTGATCAATCAGAGCTGAGGACCAGGCTGCAGTGTGTGTGTGTGTGTGTCTGTGTGTGTTGTGGTTCTTTGTCAGTGTGAGAAGATGTGGAGGCTTTATTGGAATGGGGGTTTGGGGGGGGAGGGCGGGGGATGCTGCAGCTACAATTTTATCCTCCTTTAAAGACACAGGGAGACAGAACGAGAGGAGGAGAGGGGGGAAGGGGTAAAGATGGTGGTGAGGAAAGGTTGTGGGGGGGGGGGGTTGCAGAGGTGGAGGGGTGGAGGTGGATGGAGGGATGTGTGTTTGTGTGCTGGGGGGAGGTCGGGGGGGTGTATATTATGTTTTATGGTCACAAGGGGACGAATAAATCACTGTTTCATTAAACGGCTTCAGTCTCTGAGTGCTGCCCCCCCACAGCCCCACCCACCCCCCCTGTGGGATGTTCCTCTTCCTCTCCCTCTCCTCCCTCCATCCTTCCTCACTTTGTCCTCCGTCTCCCACTCCCTTCTTAAAAACAGAGACAGAACCCCCGTCCTCCTCCATCACTCCGTCTCCTATACAGTAACCCCCCCCCCCCCCCCCCCACATCACACACTCTCTCTCTCTCTTCTCCACGAGCTGCCATCGCTCGTCCACTCAGCGCTGACACTGGACAGCCGTGACACAATGAGGTCAGAGGTCACGGCAGCAACAAGAAGAGAAAACCAGAGGCTGAAGAACGAGAGGGAGGAAGAGGAGGGAGGAGAAACAGCTCTTTATTTAAATAAATAGGAAAAAGGAGAAGCTCCACTCGGATGAAACAACATCAACTCTACTTCTTTTCTTCCTTTTTTTTTTTAATTTCCATGAATGATGACGTGAAATCGCTTCGGAAACTTTTTTGTCTTTTTCGCAGTTTTGGTTTTTTGGCAAAATGAAAAAAAAAACAGAGACTTTGAATCTAGAAGCTACAGACGAGACAGACACAGGTTCATCGTCAACATATAAAAATACTATGAGCCAATCAAAAGCATTAGAGTAATATATTACAATCTGTTAGGCTGTTACTGTGTAGACGTTCTGCAGTTATAGTCATAATAATAATAATAATAACAACAATAATAATAATGATGATGTTAAAAGCTACGTTAGTTTACTTCAGATTCATGACACAACTCGGCCTTCATGACAAAAAAACAACTAAAACAAATATAAACATGTTAAAAAGTCATTACACACACTTATTGTTATTTTAGTTTCACGTCCATATAAATTACATGTCATCATTTATAAAAGTTACATCTGTCCCGTGTTTGTTTGTACGAAGCGTTCACCAGAAGAGGAGGAGTCTGATCGGCGTATAATGAAGCTCATTAACATGGACGGCGTCTTAACAATGACACACACTCACACACTCACACACACACACACACACACACACACACACACACACACACACACACACACACACACACACACACCCTCCCCTCACACACACACACACCAGTTTGAACTGGGAGAAAGGGCGTCTGGCGAGCAGCGATGGGAAGGACCCCGCTGCCGTCCCCTGTGAACTCCGTCACCTTTGACCTTTGGGCTCTGTTCAGATTATATTATAGAGGAGGTGGATCAAGTCTTTGTTATCCTCTTTTCAAACTGCAGGGGGCGCTGATGGTTCCACACATCAGATCATTAATGGAGTTTATTCATGAGAGGAAGACGTGTTGATCTGCAGTGAATCAGCTGATGTGAAGAAAAGTTAGTTTTTAATTTAGCAGCTTATTTCATGATAAATGTGATCAAACTTATTTTCACACATCAACTCTCTGCTCTGAGGAAACTGACTACTTGTCCTAAAATACCTGTTCACTGTGATTTACATATATTTTATTAGTATAATTATACTTTGTCACTGTAAAGTTTAAACATTTACAGATTAAATGGAAATAAAATTCAAAGTTTAAGTAAAGAGCAGAAAACTTGTCTTGAAATTGAACAACACATGAAAGACTCAGCATCAAGGGACAAAATGGAAAGTTGTGAATTCAGACCTTGAGTCTCATCAGAGGAGGAGAGCAGGAGAAACGAGGGATGAGCAGCATCTTGTTCAGTTAGAGGAAGTTTCACAGATAATAAAAGAAGTTTAGTTTCTTCAGCTCCTCACGATCACCGGAGTCGGGACTTTGAGAAGAAAGAAGGAAACGAGCTCTCGAGTGGACGAGGACATGTGTGGTCGACTGGGACGTTATCATTGGTCACATCCTGGTCAAATATGATATGATTCCCTTCAAAATAGTAGAAATTAGACAATAAAATATTAACATGACGGTTTCTGCTGCTTCCAGTTTCTCTAATTTCTCCACTTTGACGAAGGAACGTCTCAAATCCACGTTTCACCAGATGTTATGAGGCCGATGTGAGACTGAGGTCTTTTCCCTTCCTGGTTCCTGTGATAAACGGGTGACGTGTCCCCCCCCCCCCCCCCCCCCCACTGTGACCCTCCAAAAGGACAAGTGGAATGGACGGATGCTTCTGGAAGGTCAGAGCTGTGATGGACTGGCTGAGGGTTGTTGTGAGGTCAGAACATAAAATCACCGGACGCCACCGCCGCTGATCTGCTTCAATCTCCACTCAGAGCCCGACCCCGGCAGCGGGAGGTCACTGAGGGACGATGAAGGAGCATCACTCCAGTTCTAATACCTCAAAATGGAACTTTTGAAAAATGTGAACTCACGAGCATCTAACAGTGTTTTTAAACTAAAACCATCTCTGTGCACACAAGCTTTTTGTGTCTGTATAAATTGAAATATCCGTTCATATCTGTTCCCCTGCACATGGAAAGAGTTGTTTCATTGGAGAATTCAGAAGTGAACTGTTCGTGTCTATGTCATCGTTTCCAAACTCCTCAGTTTCTGTTTGTCCAAACTGAAACGAGATCAGCTGTGTTTCCAAACTTCTGTGTTTCAAAGTGTGGACGCCAGATGTTTCAGTTCTCAAAGGAAGGAGCCTCGGACTCGTGTCTTTGTTTCCTGTGTCGAGTCGACTGAGGGGAGGAGGCGCGGCCACACTTCAGAGACACACACAGAAGGCGTGCGGAGGCGTGAGGATCGGTAATGAGCCGGAGTTAGGTAGTTATCTCACAGGTTCCTCTGCAGCTGGCGAGGAAGAGGAGGAGGAGGAGGAGGACGATGATGAAGATGATGAGGTTGACTCGTTGATGTCTCAGGAGGGAAGAACTGTCTTATGTTACAAAACTGCGTCTGTGCGCAAAAAACACACAAAACAAACACCACCGACAACCTCCGTCCATCAGTGAGAGTCCCTACAGTGTGTGTACCTCTTCAGCTTGTGGTTATGTGTGTGTGTGAGTGTGTGTCTGTGTCTGCATGTGCGCACCACCCACAGCACTACACACACTCCTTGCAGCCACACTCCACAGGCTTCTCCACGTCCTGTGTGAACGAGGTCCCGTCGTCGCACTCGAAGGGGAGCCGCCGGCGCCGCACCCTCAGAGGAGCACAGCAGGGGGCGCCGGTGGCTCCCGGCCCGGCCCCCGGCCCGGCTCCCGGCCCGGCTCCCGGCCCGGCTCCCGGTCCTACTCCCGGCCCTGCCCCCGGCCCGGCCCCAGCCTGGCATCGACCCCGACACTCCACCCAGGAGAAGGTTTTGGACGTCTGGCAGAGGACGGTGCCGCGCTGCAGCCGGTGGAAATCCCTCACCGGCTCACCACGACACGGAGACTCTGAGGGCGGGAAACACAATATAATATTTATTAATATGTAAGTCCATGTTTTTCCTTTTTTTGTGACCACAGATAGTGTTGTTGTTTCCTGGGGGGGGGGCGGAGTTAGGTTCAAACCAAATCAACGTAAACAAATTGTCAAGATGATCAAATAACACGTGAAGTACGAATGATATCTATAAACAATAAAGTATAAAATATATATCTAATAATAAACCAACTTGATAACTGAATGTTTTACAGTTTTCTTCAGCGACTAAAACCTAAATTAGAACCTGAGAGACAAACAAACTAATTAGTTAAGAAGAGGACGACCTGTTGACCTGTTGACAATAACTGGTTGAAAACTTTGATCCATTTCACGATGTGTCGTGGATTCATCGACAGTCTCATTATAAAAGTGTCACGAAGCAGCAACAACAGCTGAGATCGACTCTGACAGCATCTCACCGCTCGCCCACATGCTCTCTGCACACGTGAACGAGAGTCTGACGAGGAAACAGCTGAAGACACGAAGACGACGAATCAAACGCAAACAAAAACAAAAACAACTCCAATTTGACTGAACGCACGTTTTGTCTTTGTTTTCGACACAAAGCTGCGACAGATCTGACAAAGTGAACTGACCTCGGATCAGAGACACGACATCAGTGTGAAATAAGCACTTTTGTTTAACTTTTGTCGTCACAAAACATAGAAAATGTGAATGTGTATTTTCAAAATAAAGTTTCAGCATGAATGTGATTTTCTTTTGGTCGGATCATTTCGTAATAACAGGAATAAAAAGCTCCGGGAATGAAGATGGGCGTCGACACCTGGACTGTAGATAAAGATGGATGATGTGACAGCTCCAAATAAGTGAAGCCAAGCGTCTTGATCGCCCCCTGGTGGAGTTCAGTGTTCATCACTGGGATCATAGATATATATATAAAGGCTAGATGTCTCGGCCAATGGAGTCGAACGTCCGCACATGGCGGCCATCTTGCCTCAGGGGGCTCGCTCACCCATAACATTGTGATGTAATGGTACGTACTTTTTAAATAACAATAACTTGTTCAATTTTCAACCGATTTTTAAACGGTTTGTTTTTTTATAAACGTCAGAGATGTAGTTATGACACTGCATACTTATGAATAATTATGTTATTTTCCCAAAATTTTTATAATGTTCTTAAATATGTACAAGATTTCCCTTTACAAATATACATCAAGAATTATTTTCTTTTATTTTCTTTAAAAAGTACATGTTTCACTACCAACACAATGTTATGGGTGGGCGAGCCGCCCTGTGGCAAGATGGCCGCCATGTTTCGGACGTTCGACTCCGTTGGTCGGAAACGCGGACGAGACATCTAGCCTTTATATCTATATCTATGACCGGGACATTCTGCCTTCATGTCTGGACAGTTTGAGGAGGTGGAGACACCGTCGTCCATCTTTATTTACAGTCGGGGTTGAAAAGCAGTGTAGTGACCGTCTGGAGTAGTGACCCCCCCCGCTCACCTGTGGCGCAGCTCTCTCCGGTGAATCCCTCCTGGCAGACGCAGCGCTGCCCCCCCTCCGTCTCCTCACACTGTCCGTGCAGACACTGCAGACCCTGGCAGGACGCCTCTGGCGCCCCCTGCAGGTTGCACAGAGCACCGTGATATCCCTCCTGGCAGTCGCAGCGGTACGTGTGCGCGTCCAGCTCGGTGCACACGCCGCTCACGCACCTGGACGCAGACACACACGCAGACGAGTCAGTGACGCGGCGAAGCCTCGACATTAAATATGATTCATAAAGGTCAAATTGAGGAGTTTCTGTGTAAAGTGCAACATGTGACATGTCTCTGAAAGACAGAACAGGACTGTCTCACTTGTTGCCGTCACACGGGTGGACGCTGGTTGCGGTGGCGACAACCTCCGGTCCAGTAAGGGCTCCTGCGATTGGCTGGTCACAGTGTTGTCCCGTCCAGCCTGTCTGACAGTGACACTGAGGACCCTGTGACGGGGGACACGTTTACTACCTCATGTCCCACTGAGACGTTAATGCACAGTGTGGACATGGTGCTGTCCGTCTCCTACCTGCGCGGTGTCCGGTCGGCACAGGCCGTGGAGGCAGAGGAGCTTGCGGCAGGCCTGGCAGCCCGGGACCACGCCGGGCTTCATGTGGCTGCGGGTGAAGTCCTGCAGCTCCTGGTTGATGTACAGGTTCCTGATGCAGCCGTGGAAGCTGGACGTGTTGAGGGTCTGAGAGGACAGACCCAGAGACGCCGGCATCGCCTGCTCCGGCAAACCTGGACACACACAACATCCATGGATCTGTCGTGTGACGGATCAGGTTCACTGAGATCACGTGTCTGCCTCCACCTCGGCTCTTACCTCCCACGTACAGAGGAGCCTCCCCCGTCACCAGCTGGCTCCGCCCCTGACTGTCCAGAGTGGTCGGCTCTCCTCCGTCCACCGACAAGTTCACCATCCGGTTGAAGGTCACCAGCTCCACGGTGTGGAAGTGCCCGTCGTTCACCGTCTCAGTGCTGAGCGCAGAGGGAGGAAGAGTCACCGCCAGAAACAAACATCCAGAGACAAACATTCAGAGACAAACATCCAGAGACAAACATCTAGTGACAAAACATCCAGAGACAAACATCTAGAGACAAACATCCAGAGACAAACATCCAGAGACAAACATCTAGAGACAAACATCTAGTGACAAGACATCCAGAGACAAACATCCAGAGACAAACATCCAGAGACAAACATCCAGACACAAAACATCCAGAGACAAACATCTAGAGAAAAACATCCAGAGACAAACATCCAGAGACAAACATCTAGAGACAAACATCTAGTGACAAGACATCCAGAGACAAACATCCAGAGACAAACATCCAGAGACAAACATCCAGACACAAAACATCCAGAGACAAACATCTAGAGAAAAACATCCAGAGAAAAACATCCAGAGACAAACATCCAGAGACAAAACATCCAGAGACAAACATCCAGAGACAAACATCCAGAGACAAACATCCAGAGACAAACATCTAGAGACAAACATCTAGAGACAAACATCGAGAGACAAACATCCAGAGACAAACATCCAGAGACAAACATCCAGAGACAAACATCCAGAGACAAACATCCAGAGACAAAACATCCAGAGACAAAACATCTAGAGACAAACATCCAGAGACAAACATCCAGAGACAAACATCCAGAGACAAACATCCAGAGACAAACATCCAGAGACAAACATCCAGAGACAAAACATCTAGAGACAAACATCCAGAGACAAACATCCAGAGACAAACATCCGGAGACAAACATCCGGAGACAAACATCCGGAGACAAACATCCGGAGACAAACATCCGGAGACAAACATCCGGAGACAAACATCCGGAGACAAACATCCGGAGACAAACATCCGGAGACAAACATCCGGAGACAAACATCCAGAGACAAAACATCCAGAGACAAAACATCTAGAGACAAACATCCGGAGACAAACATCCGGAGACAAACATCCGGAGACAAAACATCCGGAGACAAACATCCAGAGACAAACATCCGGAGACAAACATCCGGAGACGAACATCCGGAGACGAACATCCAGAGACAAACATCCAGAAACAAACATCCAGAGACAAAACATCCAGAGACAAACATCCAGTGACAAAACATCCAGAGACAAACATCCAGAGACAAACATCCAGAGACAAAACATCCAGAGACAAACATCCAGAGACAAACATCCAGAGACAAAACATCCAGTGACAAAACATCCAGAGACAAACATCCAGTGACAAAACATCCAGAGACAAACATCTAGAGACAAACATCCAGTGACAAAACATCCAGAGACAAACATCCAGAGACAAAACATCCAGTGACAAAACATCCAGAGACAAACATCCAGAGACAAAACATCCAGTGACAAAACATCCAGAGACAAACATCCAGAGACAAAACATCCAGAGACAAACATCCAGAGACAAACATCCAGAGACAAACATCCAGAGACAAAACATCCAGAGACAAACATCCAGAGACAAAACATCCAGAGACAAAACATCCAGAGACAAAACATCCAGAGACAAACATCCAGAGACAAACATCCAGAGACAAAACATCCAGAGACAAAACATCCAGAGACAAAACATCCTGATGATCAGTCTCTTTGGACTGAAGGATGAAGAGCAGCAGGAACACAGAAGAATATCAACTGGATGCAGTGTGTGTGTGTGTGTGTGTGTGTGTGTGTGTGTGTGTGTGTGTGTGTACCTGTAAATAGTGGTCGCAGGCTGGTTCCCGGGATCATACGTGACCCTGACGTGACCCTGATGAAGCTCAACAGCGATTGGCTCATTGTCTCCGTTATAGAGCAGGATGCCGTTGTCCTCTGCTGTCGACACCTGCAACACACACACCAGAGTATTGACATGTGGGATATCATTTTTATTGTGTGTGTCTGTGTGTGTGTGTGTCTGTGTGTGTGTGTGCGTGTGTGTGTGTGTGTGTGTGTGTGTGCATGTGTGTGTGTCCTCACCTGCAGGGAGATGTTGGCCTGGGGCCAGTTCTTGACGTCTTGAAGCTCGACGTACGAGTCTCTGTCCACGAAGTTGACGCTCACCAGCTTCTCACAGCTCTGACCCTCGAAGCCGGGGGGGCACTGACACTCGGCCGTGCCCGTCCCCTCCAGGCAGGGGGCGCCGTTCTGACAACTAGCCAGCTGGCACGGGGACGGGGGGACAAGGGCCACCTCACAGAACTGTCCACTGATGATGACATCACAAGTATCACAAGTGTCAAGATGATTTCTTTTATAAAGTTGTTTCATAAGTAACTTTGTCAACATCCTTTTCAAGCTTGTGCAAATCTTGGTCATATTGTTTCGTGCATATTATCATGTAAATATTATATTAATTAGATCAGGTATTAATCTAAGGTTATTTTTCATTATAATTCTGTTACTTTAGATCACCATCACTATATGATGCATGTTTCCCTGATCTTAAATCAAGATTCCTCTTCTGTGTTCCCTGTTTTTCCCAGTAAGCCCAGTTTCCCAGGTACAGTTTCTGTACCTCCGACATTCCCAGCACTCCCAGTGTTCCCAGTACCTGTATCCCTGAGGACAGACGCAGCTGTAACCGTCCAGATGGTCGACGCACTGAGCTCCGTTCTGACAGCGATGATCCACACACTCGTTATAATCTATACTGCAGTCCGGCCCCACCCAGCCGGGGATACACACACACCTGGAACACACATACACAGACACACACACACACGTACACACGTACAAACACACAGATAACACGACACATGAGTCA